>NC_041382.1:41010553-41018144 GCF_002162155.2 Triticum dicoccoides
AATCACTATATAAAGCATTGCACGAGCTAATCTAGCAATGAGAGATGAAAGGACAAAGTTGCTAACCTTTGTGATGATTTGAATGGATGGGGGCCTTCAAATCTTGACAAATTTTGGGCAAAATGTGTGATGAGCTTGAGAGGAAGAGGGGTAGAACAGAGAGGAGAGGGGAAAGGAGAAGAACAGAGCGAGCTCGGGTGGACGAAGGGTCTATGTAGGACGACCTTTAGTACCAGTTCGTGCCAAGAACCGGTACTAAAGGGGCTGGAGGGGCCCCATCTGACAACATCCTGCCACCACTCTCATTAGTACCGGTTCGTGGCACGAACCGGTGCTAAAGGTTCGCCACAAACCGGTACTAATGAAAGCGGCCCGGCTAGCCATTGGAACCGGCACTAATGTATACATTAGTGCCGGCTCAAATACAAACTGGCACTAATGTGCTTCACGTTTGACCCTTTTTCTACTAGTGGATGGAGGTGCCGGATCGGGAGGAAGATGAGAGACGAGTTGGCACCGACTACGCGTCTCAGCATGGAGGACACCATGGCGGTGTTTGCAGTCACCCAAGCGGCGGAAATGGCGGAGTAGCACGCCATCATGGAGTACTCCAGGATAAGGCCTATTTAAGGCCAACCGATAGTTAATCTAGTAGGAACGGGCGGGCCGACGAGATTTTCGCCAAACTTGACACAGAGGCGGAGGACGAGGCAGAGCAACCGGAGTTGCAGTTGCCGCCCATGTAACCGGAGCCGGGAACAAGTGAACATCTCTGACCAGGATTAGAGTAGTATAGTTTGATCTATGTAGGATTTTACTCGCTTGCTTGCTCTGTATGGTCGCAGTCCATTGGGTTGCCGTCGTACAACAACGGAGACCTCCCACCGCTCTTGGATCAAAATGACGCTGAGCCTGTGAAGGACATGGCTATCTAAGAGCATCTACAGCCGGGCGTTCCAAACCCTCCTCAAACATCTGGGAGGCCCGCCCGGTCACTGACCGGTCACAAAAAATTGACCTAGACGGGCGCCTCAAACTGACCTCAAATGCCCGGGCTGACCGGGCGCCCCTCATATCCAGCCCAAATATGGGGCAGATATGGGGGCATCCAGGCGCGCCCGCCACGTCGGCCTAGTCCTCTATGGCCCGCAATGACCCAAATCCAGCCTCCACAAATATATGATGACCGATGAGCAAACCCTAATCAAACTCAGTCCGTACACTCTTGGCCTCTCCATTTCTCCCCCAAATATATCCACTTCATCTTCCCCCGCCATATCTGACAGTGAATCCGACCTACTGGAGTGGCTCAAGGCCTCCGGGGATTCCGATGGCTCGTCCACGCCCGACGAGGAGGATCTAGCTCTCCGCATTGCCCTCCGCTGCTCGCTGATGTATCGGGGCGGTGGCTCCTCTTCTGGGGCATCGGTGGCTGGCCGGGTGGGGAGCAGTACGTCTGCCGTGCCCCACGCTCGTCCGTCGCGCTCCCTTCTGGCCCCTGCCAAGTAGCACTCAGCATCGCCCGCACCAACCCCTCTAGAGTGCCGCTAGGTGATGTTGCCGGCGGAACCGCAACCGGAGTCCGTGGGCTGCGCGTATCGGCTCGCAAAGAAGCGGGCGGCGAAAGCGGCTAACAACCGCGGATCCATGGGAGGATCGAGCAGATCCGCGCCACAGCCACTTCCCCCGGCCAGCGACGACGACAAGGACCTCCGCACCGCCATCCACATCTCGTACATGTCTGCGGAGATGTACGCCTGACATCGTCGCCGCAAAGATGAGAAGGCAGCGGTCGACAGCGGCGGAGAGAGCAGCACGGCTCCAAGAGGAGCAGTTCCCGAGGCCTGTCGCATGGCGGGCATCATCACCTCGTCCTCATCCTCCTCCGCTTCAGACAGTGACGACGCGCCCAGAGCAGCTGACGCCGACGCCGAGTCCAGCGGCAGAGAATCTACATACTGCAGGATGTTTAACTCAAACTTTCGGAACCAACTACCATTACATCAGCCATCATGTGACTGCACCGAGCACCACGCACGCTGGTGTTAGTAAGTTGACCAGTAACTTTTATAAAACTAGTGACGAACAGGGTGGACGCATATGAGGGCTTGTGTATATCCATTGGACAAGTATATAGACAATGGAGATTGACCCGAGGGCCGGGAAGCGTAGTCAGAGGATGACGCTACAGTGTATCTCACATGGGTGCATGGCATGTTGGCATGTGACTGCACGAAGCACCACGCATGCTGGGGTTTGTAAGTTGACCAATCGCTTTCGAAAAACTGGTGATGAACAGGGTGGACCCACAGGAGGGCTTCTGTATATCCATTGGTCGAGTATAAATAATGGAAAGAGGTTGTCGTCAATGGTGGTGAAGAGGTTCCCAATCGATACTTGCGCTCCAATAAACGGGCTATAAGTGTGTACCCTCGTTGATCTTCGTCAGCACCCGTCTCCGACTGAAGCAGAGCAAATGACGCACTGTTTTTAAGCTCATTGTTATCAGGTTCAGGTCAACAGCTAGTTTGTGGTACTTAAACGATTCTTGAACGATAGAAAACACGCAAAACTGATTTGAAGAGAGTGTTACTGATCCTATGGACGGAATTGTATTGCCCTATATATATTGAATCCTCATGTACGTCGCTCCATAGCTGCTTGTCCGAGCCTAGCCTGTCGCAACGATGAAATTAAAGCATTTTTATTCAAATATGTTAAGCGACAACACACTTGCCTTCTTCTGAAGATCTATGTAAACGTAGATGCAGGAGATGAAGGGGTGAGTGATGTCATATAGATCTTGACAAGGCTACATCACACACTAAATGGTAATTTGTTTCTAGCAACATTATACTGTATATGGGAGGAACACTCACCTGACACTGTACGCACGGACATGCATAGAAGGATTTGACGTTCTAATACTACCATTCGAAACAACGTAGTCACCTTTTCAGGAGTTTTTGTCCAATAAAAAGAAATCGGAAACAGGAGCTTCATGCAGAAAAAGACCAAAAAGGTGCAAAAAAAAAAGGGGGAAATGACCTGGCTGTGCGCATTGACCCGATTCGTGCGTATACTGAAAATGCAAGAAAAAGGTAATTTCACAAGCAACGCCCATCACCGTGTTATTGCAGCTAGACACAGAAGTAAATGAAGATGCATTTCCTTTATGATAAACTTGGTTTCAATTGATGATGTCTTTCAGGCTCGACACACGATTCTTTTCAGCCACATCATTCAAAAGTTCTGAACCTTTATTCTATAGACGGATGATGGCCTGTCATTTTGCTAAAAAAAGATGTTACCCTTTGAGCATAGCAAGTAAACAAAGCCTACGCAATAGCTTTCCAAAAATGTTCCATGCGCTAGTCTCAATGTTGAAAAACAGCTGCAAACAAACCACAAATAAATCTGACCATGCAGAGTCTAGGCTTCCTTTTTCGTCCAACAGCTTGAAAAGCAGTGCACATGGCTTCCCCTTTGGTCGATGGCTTCCCCTCCTGCCAAAGGTGCTAATCTTGATGCAAACAAAAGGTGCGGATGGCATTGACTGCAGCTACTGCAGATATTACTCATCACTCAAAGTGCAGAATAAGTTATTCTTCATTTGAGGTAATCTTACGATCATTTCATAATTAAATTACGTTTGGAATTCAAATAAAAAAATAAAAATATAGGTCAAAACACAAGAAAATTTGCAGTTTATGTGTATTTTACATTATGTTTTTACGTTTGTAATATTACATAATAAAAAATATTTTTTACGACGATTATATATTTTCTTACGGTCTCTTTTTACGTCGAAAATAAGACAAAATTTACGAAACGTAAAATATATAGGGGGATTGACTATTCGTCATCCTGTGTAAGGAATAGTTATTCTTCACCTCCCTCTATTTTATCATCAATGCACTATAATTTTACGTTCCATAAGTTTTATATTATTTCAAATGTAAAAAGAGAACGTAAGAGAATATATAATCACTGTAAAAATATTTTATGTTACTAAAATTACAAATGTAAAAACATAATGTAAAATATACATTAAATGCTATATTTCTTGTCTTATGACCTATATTTTTGTTTTCTTATGCCAAATTTTATGTAGGGAATCACTATGAATATAACTATTTGTATTCGAAATTTAATTTATTTATGAAACAATTGTAAGATTATCTCGAACGAAGAATAACTTATTCTGCACCCTGCGTGATGAATAGTAACACGCAGGGTGCAGAATAAGTTTATATATAGTGTTACTATTCATCACGTAGGGTGCAGAAATATATATATATAGTGTTACTATTCATCACGCAGGGTGCAGAATAAGTTATTCTTCACCCGAGGTAATGTTACGATCATTTCATAATTAAATTACGCTCGAATTTAAATAGTTACATTTCTATTGATTCACTACGTAAAATTTGACATAAGAAAATAAAAATATAGGTCATAAGACAAGAAAATTTGCAGTTTATGTGTATTTTAGACTATGTTTTTACGTTTGTAATTTTACATAACAGAAAATATTTTTTACGGCGATTATATTTTTTTACGGTCCCTTTTTCCATCAGAAATACGACAAAACTTACAGAACGTAAAATTACGGTGCATTGATGGTAAAATAGAGGGGGGTGAAGAATAACTATTCACCAAACAGGGTGACGAATAGCGCGATATATAGCGTGATGAATAGTAACACTATATATATATATAGGAAAATGGGTCTATACTCCTGGGAGTATGTACTCCTAGGACACCTGGCATTATTTGGCGCTCACCTACGCTCACGCTAAATTTTAAGTGATTTTTTTTAAACCAGGACGTTACTGATCCTATTTTATGGGGATTTGTTCGGTACGTTCGGGACCAGCTCATTCGCTTGTGCACATCCATTCCTGCCTCTTGCTGCATCGGCGACCGACGGCGGCGGCCACGACGGCGTGCATGGCAGCGTCCCTGCATAGGCGAGAACTTTGTTGGCATGAGCCTTTTGGTGCAGCGATTCCTACAGCGCCAACGTTGATAGAAGTATGCGTACACAGTGGATAGTCAAAGGTATGCGAGATTCAATTATTATTTTATGATCTCCTACGGATGTCGTGGCTCATCCAATTTTTTCCATTGCGACTAGTTGTTTTGTGCAATGATTTATTTTTCGGTGTGTTTTTCTAGCAATTTGAAGTCGATCCTATTTTATGGGGATTTGTTCGGTACGTTCGGGACGAGCTCATTCGCTTGTGCACATTCATTCCTGCATCTTGCTGCATCGGCGACCGACGGCGGCGGCCTCGACGGCGTGCATGGCAGCGTCCCTGCATAGGCGAGAACTTTGTTGGCATGAGCCTTTTGGTGCAGCGATTCCTACAGCGCCAACGTTGACGGAAGTATGCGTACACAGTGGATAGTCAAAGGTATGCGAGATTCAATTATTATTTTATGATCTCCTATGGATGTCCTGGCTCATCCAATTTTTCCCATTGCGACTAGTTGTTTTGTGCAATAATTTATTTTCCGGTGTGTTTTTCTAGCAATTTGAAGTCTACGGCGGAAGAGCAGCGCAGATTGGATTTTTTAGGGGTAGATTGGTTTTGATTATGCGAAAAGCTCCTGTCATCTCCTCCATGGCAGCAACTCCTCCCCTAATTAATTAGCAGCAAATCGATCTATATACAGGCATATTCTTCCTGATGGTCAACCACGCCTCGCAGATTATCTCGCTCCGGCAAGATATCTTTACTGGAGATCTTCACAACATGTAAGTAACTTTGGTTTGTCAGCATCAGTACAACATTCGGTCATGCACGAGTTTTTCCTTGCTATTTTATTGATCCACGGTATGTACGCATAGATCAGGTTCTTGTTCTACTCATGCTTCCGAATAAAATATTTCACGCAACTGACGTATGAAATGCTCCCTAATTTTCACGCAACTGTGGTCAACAGGAGGACGACGGCAACCATAGACGGCGGCGCGGCCATGGTGATCCCCAGTCCACCTGCCCGGGGTCCGGCTTGGCACAAGCCACAGATGCAAACATGTTGCTGGGTTGAAGCACACATGCATGAACATATACTTGGCAACGGATGATGCATATATCTGTGCATTATCATGTACTGTTTGTATAGCAGCTTGCTTTGCAAGTATGCATTTTTGTAGTAATTATGCACGCGCATTTTTTTATTTTTATACTCTAAAAATATTGTATATTGTTCTTCATGAATTATGTGGTATATAATCTCTCGTACAAAAACATATGTCATCACAATTACGTTCTATGTACTCTCTTGTGGTATATTGCTTACGAGTGATGTAGTATATACTTAAACAATCTAGTACATACTACATACTACAAAAATGAAGTATATCATAAAAGTTGAAGTATATACTTCCTGAAAATTGATGTGGTACATACCCTCTCGTAAGAGATGAAGTACACATGCTTCCTGACAGAAGATGTATACACTCCCTAAAATATAGTACGTAGATGCACCCTAAAATAACAGCATATACTTACAACAAAATTATGTACTCTACCATATACTCTTTTTTGAACATCAGTGCAGACACAAGCGCTCATATACACGTGCATACACTCATCCATATGAACGTACACACGCACACTCTACCATATACTCACAGAGCTAAGAAAGTGGTATATACTATAAAATCTAGTATATACTGTATATACTCCTTGGGTAAAAAAGTAGTATATACTCCTCACAAAAGAATATGCCATATCTGCATGAAACACTATATACCACAAGCGTGTACATCTACTACTTTCAATTCAAATAAGATATCACTTTCCTAGTTTTAAGGAGCTACGCATGCAAATGGATCGGCATGGAGCACTCCCCGTGTTATTAGGAGTTGAAGCCCCGGTTGGTTGGTTGGTGGTTTTGGTCAATGGATAAGGTGGGAGTATGTACACCCGGGAGTACAAAATAGGTGTCCTATATATATATATAGTGTTACTATTCATCACCCAGGGTGCAGAATAAGTTATTCTTCATCCGAGGTAATCTTATGATCATTTCATAATTAAATTACGTTTGGAATTCAAATAATTACATTCCTATTGATTCACTACGTAAAATTTGACATAAGAAAATAAAAATATAGGTCATAAGACAAGAAAATTTGCGGTTTATGTGTATTTTAGACTGTTTTTACGTTTGTAATTTTACATAACATAAAATATTTTTTACGGCGATTATATATTTTTTTACGGTCTCTTTTTGCGTCGGAAATAAGACAAAACTTACGGAACGTAAAATTACGGTGCATTGATGGTAAAATATAGGGGGGTGAAGAATAACTATTCCTCACCCAGGGTGACGAATAGCGCGACCCTATAAAGCGACCCTATATATCGCGCTATTCGTCACCCTGGGTGAGGCATAGCGCGATATATATATATGTTTGTGTTTGTGTTTAAATACACTTTCCTGTGAAATTATTTTTGATAGTCTAACATGCGAGGTGAAGCTTAGTTATTTTTTTTTGCAGATTATTATTTTTCACTAGTAGTTTATTTTGTATGAACTTGGGATGCTTTTTTAAAATAAAAACTTGGATCTG
>NC_041382.1:41018450-41050815 GCF_002162155.2 Triticum dicoccoides
CAACAGAGCCAAGCTGAAGTTGTTGATGCGGATGGTATTCACCGTTCTGCCATACTAGTGCAATGGAAAAGAAGCCGTCACAATTGGAAGAGTTGCAAATTCAAGAGCCAGACTTCTGTTTTATCTCATGAGCATCTTGCCGGCCCCGAGGATGAAACAACGTGATAGGGATGCAGCCAGAGGACCAAACAACAGTGAAAAGTTGTTGACGCTAGTGCGTCGACATACCACGGAAACTCCAGCCTCATCTTCTAGAAAGGACTACAGGAATCTATGCTCATGAGCCCTGGACGCAACTGTCAAACTGAAGAAAAAGCTCATGGTAAACTAACTCAACATGTTGGCATTGGTGCGGCCATCAATGACGTGCCACTGTGGAACCCTAACCCTAACATATCTACGAGCTGGCACCGAGATCCCTGCACGGCTGCACCTAACATGCTGAAGAGGTTTGCACAGGAGGGGAGCCCAGAAACGCATTGCCCACGGTGGTGGATGGTGGGAAATGGATGCTTACGCTAGTCGCATCTTAGTGAAGAAAGAAAGGTGATACACTCTTTTTGCGGGATGGCCGTAGGATCACTTATTAATTGCAGTTAGTTTGGACTTTGGATGACTCTCAGTTAGAATTACGATGTTACATTTTGCAGCCAAAGAAAAAAAGAATTAGGATGTTACATTGATAAATAGACATACACGAATACAACTTTCACTCTCCTTGTATTATATTTATTTTTAGAATGTGATAAAACAACTTACGAAAATATAGTAGTACAATACCATACTCATAACTTCAACCTGATCAGAAAAAAAGTACTCATAGTGGCGCCGACAGTGGCAAAGTAGAGATGAAGAATACTTCATCTCAAAGGCTGGATCGAAAAATAATGATTTAAACGATATTTAGGGTATATGAAAGTAATAATTTGATTACCCCATGCTGTTGTTGAGAGGCTTATCAAAGATCCAGCTAAACGGGGCCGATGTTGCAGGCTGGGCTTTCTGGCCGCTGCGCTCGTGAGCCTTTTCCTCCAACCTGCGGATCTTGTGGGGCAAGGCGCACACGTACTCCCGCGCACGCCTCCCGTCGTCGGAGAGATCCGCCGCCGCCAGCTCTTCCACCCCCCACTGCTTCATCAGGTGCTCCAAGATGCTACGGTAGTCGGAGGCGGTGTAAATGCCGGTCTGCTGCGCCACGGCCGCGTAGTGCGCGAAGAGGTCACCATCGCGGCCGTCTGTCATGAGGGACGCCGGCATGACGATCCGGCGGCGCATCATGTACGCCAGCGCGCGCACGGCGCCGTCCGGGTCGATCTCGAACAGCTTCCCCACGATGCGCGTGTGGGCCAGCTCGTGGCGCTTCTCGTCGGATAAGGGGCCCATACCCGTGATGTTCAAGGGTATCAAGCTAGCGCTAAATTCGCATCCCTAAAAATTAAATTAAAATAAAAAAATACCCATAGAAATCTCTATGTAAGATTAATGACATAGAATTTAGATGTGCAATACTTATGATGTATCTAGATGTGTTTTAGAAAAACTGATAAAATAAAGAAACATGGTATGGTTTTCCGAAGACACACAAATAAAGAAACACGGTATGGTTTTTCGAAGACACACAAAAAGGATTGCTGATGCTGAAGCACTGGTTCGTAGACTAAACCACCGGCCATCGGAAATTCATAGGGGTATGGAAGTGCGAGTGCAGTTGTGCCTGGTCATCCGATTGGCTTAAGATTCAAAAACTTGTACTAGTTTTAGACTTCTGATTACTGTAGGGCGGGGTCCATTCATGCATACTTTTGGCAGCTTTTGTCAGAGCTGCATGCGCCATCCATTTCACGTCCCATGCCTTTGTCATTTCATCTTTTAATTTCAATTTAGTATATCTTTCGAACCGAAAGACCAAATTAAGTTTCGTTTGCATATCTCTGTTCGCCGCGACGTAATTTTTTGAACAAAACCAATCTTCAATACATTTCAACAACTTCCAAAAAAATACAAGTTTCAAATATCGAAATTTGATAGTCGTAACATTAAGTTTGACCAAGTTATATATGCTTTTAGGGTTTAGGCTCGGGGCTTAGGGGTTTAGGGTTTACAACTTAGGATTTAGGGTTTAAGTGTTAGTTTTTAAAACTTGCTAAATTTATCATCATTTCTATCAAGTTTTAGTAGTTGAAACCTGACTGGCAGCCCATTTTTCTCGTGATCTATGGAGTCACTGGCTTCTGCACGAGGAGGATTTTATTGTTTGATCATACCCATGAATATGCAAAAGAGATATAAATTGGGCTTTTGGTTCAAAAGATATAATAGATTCATGTTCGAAAATCAAAAGAAAAAACATAGAATATGGGATGGGTGGTGCTGCCAAAACCTGTTAAAAGCTGCACACGCATGGACCCCATATAATTTGATTAGTTGTTAAAACTCATGCAAATACCAAACCAGTTATCTGCGTGTTGCCACACCTGTGTGCCACAAATCCTCTCCCCGCCAGCCATGTGTAGTAAAAATATATTCCAGTTTGTTGGCTCCAACATGTAACATGCCATCGTAAACAGCTCCATGTCCTCCCACTACTATAGATAAACAACATACAGAGTAATACATATATAAGTGTATAATACAAACTATAAAGGCCAAACGTAATGTCATTCGCCCTCACCAGAATATGGGAAGAATACCAATTATCGATACACGATAACCAGGTGCCAAAAAAATGCACGCTACAAGGAGGATATACATTTAGATGGCGGCACATGAGTTAGCTAAGTTTAATTTTGATAACCATTCCTTTATGGTTCTTTTTTGCAAGGGATTCCAATAGTGTTCTTGTAAGTAGTGTTCGCTCAGCATGGCATATGTTGTAAGGTATCATTGTGACAATATTATATATGGGTGGTGTTTTTCAAAAAATAAAAAAAAAGACCAAACAACTCCAACTAACTTACACTAAAGAAAAGAGATATTTTACCGGCTCATCTCGGTGACACAACATATCTCTTAATTTCTTTCCATCTTAGAAAGTCAGTCTCCTGCCGCACGGTAAAATTAGGGGGACCAAGAGATTAGAGGAGAGATCACTCATGATCTTTTTTTTATGAAACTCCTTCACATATATTAAGTGATTAAAAGGTTCTTACAATCATTCATTACAGTATTAGTCACGCAAGGTGGACCACTATTACAAAGCACACCGTCTGATCTATTATCAAAACTAAACTTTGCATTCTCATGCACCACCAGATTGTGTTGTTGGTTAATCTTAATAATCTTGAGATCTTTGATAAACTTGGAGACGCTCAACACTTCCTTTTTCACAAAGGAGACCATGAAAGAGCAATCAGTTTCCAACATAAATGATTTGTGAAGAGTAATACCAATGTATAACCCGACGAGGCACGCATGAAGTCCCGCTTCATCCACACAGGTACATGCTACTTGTGATAGATATTGGGATTTCCCCAAAGAGAAAGGATGCTGTAGTATATTAGCAGATAGTATTTCCCTCAGTTATGAACCAATGTTAATGGTACCAGTAGGAGACACCACACAAAAAACTATAAGCAGTACCTGCACACACACACACACACACACAAAGCAAATGCTTGCACCCAACGCAAACAAGAGGGTTGTCAATCCCCTTGTACTCATTAATTGCAAGGATTAAATCTAATAGCGGTAAATAGATAAATAAAAAGGAAACTAAAAGCAAATAAATTGCAGCAAGTATTTTTAGGGTTTACTTTAGTAATATGAAGTGAATGGACCCTGGGGCCATAGCGTTCACTAGAGGCATCTCTCTCATGAGCATAGTAACGGTCGGTAGGCAAAATACTGTTGGGCAATTGATAGAAAGCGCATAGTCATGATGTTATTCATGGCATGATCAATACATATGCATTATGTCCGAGACAAGTAGACCGACATACATTTGCATCTACTACTATTACTCCACCCCTTGAACGTTATCCAACATACATCTTAAGGTATTAAGTTCATAACAAATAGAGTAATGCTTGAAGCATGATGACATAATAAATACAAAGTAAAATCAAGTAATATGATTGAACCCCATGATGACCTGCAAGTGCACAAGGCTGTTGTAGCAATTTCTGATAAGTGAAGTGTCGAACCCACATGGAGCAAATAGAAAGGGATTACAAACCCCGCAACTATGCTATCACTTATCTAGTTACGTGCCCACCCAATTCAAAAATACCTTATTACAGTAAGTTGCTAGGATGACAAATAAAAGGACAGTGTTTATCTAAACTACAAACAGGAAATAAAGACAGAAGAATAAAAATACTAAACTAAAAGAAACAACGCTTGAGTAGTAAACATTCTCAAGGGAATCAGAGTCATCACCACAAGTATGATGCTGACAACACATGATAGACATGGCTCTCTAATTGTATCACTAAGACACTTGCGTATGATCTCTTGTGGGCGGAGCCAATAAAGTATGCATTCCCCACTCCGGTTATTGCGTACACTCATGCCACCACCGTGCCTCCCACTCCGGTTATCACAATGATGATTAAGGGGAATAAAGTTCCCGTGGTTAAGGCCTTAAGTTCTAGGGTTCTCCACTAATCCCTACTAACTAGGGACGAAGGGAGAATAGGACTGTCACCACCGACCCTCCACAACCATGCCGCTCACCAACACGACTTGCCTCAAGTCCACAAGGGGCTAATGTTTTGCAAGCGCTCTTCACAACACCATGAGATAATCAACACAATACATATAAAGATAATATTGGATCGCTTATTTAACAAAGTACTAATCATGCAAGGGTTCATCCAATTCCTCAAGAACTAATACAACTACTCAAACATCATAGAGGGAGAGGGCAAGCCAGCGTGAAGCTTGTGTGGAGGAAAGGGGCATGGCGACGCCGGTGGTGGTAATCATGCCGCCGACGGTGGTAAAGACCGCACTGGCCTGAAGGCCAGTGCGCATGGTGGAGGCACCCCTTCTTATTCCTCTTGACTTGGCCCTTCTCTTCTCTATGGAAGTGGTCTTCGGGCAACAATGGAGATGGATGACGGCTGCATGGATGGATGAATGAGGAGGAGACGATGGCTAGGGTTGATGGTCCTTATATGAAGGCCTCCCGATATCTCCTCCATTTATGTGGGCTCAAGATGAGCCTTATGTTCTCCCAATCCCTTCATTATGCGACAAGGATCCTGTGGGAACAATTGGGGACGAAATTGGTGAAGAATCCTGTCCAGAAGGGTAACTTTTTGAAGTTGTCTACACGTCAAATGACCGTCGAAACGACCGCGGGAGGTCATATGGAATGTCGTCTTTTGATCTAACCCCTCCAGTAAAATATTCATCATGTCTTATTACAAAATCGGAATTTGACGTTCTTGGGCTGGTTGGATTCGTATGAACGATGCTGATCCATTTCTGATATTAGATCTTGATTTGGATCACTTTGGAAAAAATGACTTTTCCCGACCTTCGAAATGGCTAAGTCTGACCACTCGCTAATTCCATATTGAACCCATCCTAGGTCCTTTCAATGCGCTTGGTCCTAGGCTGCTCGAATACACCTATAAACACAAGAAAATAAAGGAAAACTAATAAAAACAAAATAAATACACAAATGTGCAATGCTCACAATGATAAGTGAAAAAATTGGTAATCATGCATAATGGACATAAATTTGGTTCAATGGGACATGCTATATGAAGAGAACATGCAACATATGAGCTCTAAAAATGCGTAAAGTATAGAGCCATCACCCATCGTTCTACCCTTACTAGCAACAATACAAATACGTGCCTCGCTACTCGTTCTGTCAAAGAGTGAGGACATCGCAAAATTGAACCTACAACCAACGACCTCTCTCACTGAAGATAAATTAATCTAATTGGACAAAATATATAGATAGATTGCAGAGAAATACTAGGCTATAAAAATCACACACGAGAAATCTCATAAAAGACTCAATTACTTTCAATGAACAATCTGATCATCAACCCACAATTCATCGGATCCCAACAAACACATGGCAAAAGACTACATCAGATCAATCTTAGATGAGAACAAGCTATTGAAGATCAAGAGAGAGAGAGAGAGAGAGAGAGAGAGAGAGAGGAGAGAGAGAGAGAGACAGAGATCTAACTACTGCTATGGACCCGTAGGTCCTTGGAAACTACTCACGCATCATCATGGAGGCAACATGGTTGATGTAGACGGCCTCCATGACCAATTTCCCCTCCGGCAGAGTACCGACTAAGACCTCCAGATGGGAAGAACAGAGGCTTGTGATGATGATAAAATTGTTTCGGGTCTCGCTCTAGGGGTTTCCGAATATTTCTGAATTTATAGCTTTGCAATTAGGGCAAATGGACACTCATGGGGTCCACAAGCTTGTGCCCCACCTGTAGATCTTCTAGGCCTCCCACGAAGCTTCTAGGGTCTCTTATGGTCCATAAAAAATCACCGTAATTTTCATCATGTTTGGACTTTGTTTGGTATGATTTTTCCGTGAAACAAAAAATAGGAACTTGGATGATGGTGACAGTGATGATGAGCAGGAGGTCATCGGTCACTAGGGATGACCATGAGGCCGGTCTATCCGACATGGGGTTGACGACTACGACTAGGCTCATGACTCGAGAGTGTGACTCCCGACCACTAGCTAGATGGGGAGGGCTAATTCATTGTCGTAGCTAGTTTAACTACTGGTGTATATTTAGTTGATCGTATGAACTATTTAACATTATGCATGGTTTGTTAAACTATTTAATTATTAGAGTATTTAGACTATCAAATGAACCAAGATATATGTGTTTTATGTTGAACTATATGCATGTGGTTATAGCACTGCTTAACTACTAGAGTGCTTAAACTATCTCCAAAATCTGAACATAGCTATATCCATATCTATGTATTCTGTTAGTCATTTTGGATCATGATGTATGTTTATTTTGTTAACATGAATGCAGTAAATTGATCCCCCGTGTGCGACCTGTGGCGTAGTGAGATGCCTGAAGGATAGGAAGTTCTTCATAGAGTTTCCAGATGACTGCCTGGGTAGGACGGTATGTTTTAGTTCAACATATTTGGCTGAATTTCATATAATTGCGACCAAAATTGTCTAACTATCGCTTTCTTTTAATTTTTCTTAGGCCATCCTGTGGGGGGCATGGCATGACTTCCTGGAGAGATTTTACATTTTGTTTGATGCAACGATCACATTCCAGTGCACCCTCATGAAGATGCAGACGACTCTAAATTTCACTTGTCTTGTCACCAACAAAGGCACACTGCACTTATATTGGGTGCGCTGGTTGGAGAGACCTTGCAGATGCCTACATGATGGAATCTGGAGTGAAGGCCACATTCTACCTCAAGTATAATCACGAGGAGATCATGGTGTAGTATAGGCCCGCTGATAGCGTTCATTCCCTTACTCTAGACTACGACCCTGTGTCCAACCGCCAAAGTGTCTAGTTAGTATGATTTCATTACTCGAGCATACAACCCTAAGTCCTACAGAAATAAGGAAATTTGATGTCAATACTGCTCTTTGCCGTCAGCTTTTTGTCAGGGCAGATGGCAAAGACATAATTTTCCATCAATTGTTGACGACAAAGAAAAGTTGTCGGCAAAGAAAGACTTTTCCATCTGTGTTTATTTGGCCGAGGACAAAAAAGACTTTGTTGTGTTTATTTGGCTGATGGCACATACATACTTTGACGTCTGTGTTTTTATTTACCTGACGACAAAGACATAATTTGACGTCAGTCATTGACGAAAAAGAAAAGCCTGCATCTACTACTATTACTCCACACATCAACTGACTCCTGCCTTCATCTAGAGTATTAAGTTCATAAAGAACAGAGTAACACTTTAAGTAAGATGACATGATGTAGAGCAATAAAATCAAGCAATATGATATAAATCCCATCTTTTTATCCTCGATGGCAACAATACAATACGTGCCTCGCTACCCCTACTTTGTAAGTGGGTGAGGGCACCGCAAGATTGAACCCAAAGCTAAGCACTTCTTCCATTGCAAGAAAAACCAATCTAGTTGGCCAAACCAAACTGATAGTTCAAAGAGAAATACAAAGATATCAAATCATGCATATAAGAATTCAGAGAAGATTAAAATAATATTCATAGATAATCTGATCATAAATCCACAATTCATCGGATCTCGAAAAACACACCGCAAAAGAAGATTACATCGGATAGATCTCTAAAAACATCGAGGAGAACATGGTATTGAGAATCAAAGAGAGAGAAGAAGCCATCTAGCTACTAGCTATAGACCCGTAGGTCTGTGGTAAACTACTCGTGCTTCATCGGAAGGGCAATGAAGTTAATGTAGATGCCCTCCGTGATCGAATCCCCCTCCGGCAGGATGACGGAAAAGTCACCAAGATGGTATCTCATGGGAACAAAAGGTTGCGGCAGTGGAAAAGTGCTTTTGTGGATGCTTCTGGTGTTTCTAGAATATATGTGAATATATAGGGCCAAGGGCTAGGTCATATGAGTTCCGAGGAGGTGGCAAGGTAGGGGCACCCCCTAGGGCGTGCCCTCCACCCTTGCCACCACCTCGCGGCTCTTTTGACTTGGACTTCAAGTCCCCCGGGGTGTCTACTGGTCCAAGAAAAATTATCGTGAAGTTTTATTCCGTTTGCACTCTGTTTGGTATCCCTTTTCTGCGAAGCTCAAAAACAAGGAAAAACAGAAACTGGCATTGGGCTCTAGGTTAATAAGTTAGTCCCAAAAATAATATAAAATGGCATATTAATGCATATAAAACATCCAAAATAGATAATATAATAGCATGGAACAATCAAAAATTATAGATACATTGGAGACGTATCAAACATTCCCAAGCTTAATTCATGCTCGTCCTCGAGTAGGTAAATGATCACTACTGCAGGATGCTGCTAACGTGACACTACGATCAGAGTTCCTTCGAGAAACTGTGTGCGATGCAATGATCGCAAACGGTGGTGTAGGAAAACCGTCAGAAATGTATAAAACGTTTGCGATGATGGATGCATCAAACACGGTTCAGTTTTTAGTTGCGTGTGCGATGAAGGGCATCCGTATCAGTTCAATTAACAGTTTGTGATGAGGAGAAACAAAATAAACGGGCAGCCAGATGAAGGTGTGTGCGATATACAGCATACGGTTCACTCGATGAACTGTTTGTGATTAGGCAACACAAAAGAAACAGACAGCCCGATCAAGGTGTGTGCGATGTACAACGTACGGTTCACTCGGATAAACTGTTTGTGATTAGGCAAGAGAACAGAAACGATTCAATATAACAAGATGTGTGTGATACGTGGCAAACAGGTCTGTAATCAGAAATGTGTGCAAAGACCGATAATAACGCAGACGATTGCTTCTAATAAGACGTCTGTGATATGCTCTGTCTACACAACATCTATTGGCCATTGTGGGACGGGCGGTCATCCGGATACGTGGCATACAGTTGATCCATCCGACCTATTTGTGATGGAATAAGATGATAACCCACAAGTATAGGGGATCGCAACAGCTTTCGAGGGTAGAGTATTCAACCCAAATTTATTGATTCGACACAAGGAGAGCCAAAGAATATTCTCAAGTATTAGCAGCTGAGTTGTCAATTCAACCACACCTGGAAACTTAGTATCTGCAGCAAAGTATTTAGTAGCACAGTAATATGATAATGGTGGTAGCAGCAACAAAAGTAAAGACATCAAAAGTAATGTTTTTGGTATTTTGTAGTGATTGTAACAGTAGCAGAAGGAAAGTAAATAAGCGTAAACCAGTATATGGAAAACTCGTAGGCACCGGATCAGTGATGGATAATTATGCCGGATGCGGTTCATCATGTAACAGTCATAACATAGGGTGACACAGAGCTAGCTCCAATTCATCAATGTAATGTAGGCATGTATTCCGTATATAGTCATAAGTTCTTATGGAAAAGAACTTGCATGACATCTTTTGTCCTACCCTCCCGTTGCAGCGGGGTCCTATCGGAAACTAAAGGATATTAAGGCCTCCTTTTAATAAAGAACCGGAACAAAGCATTAGCACATAGTGAATACATGAACTCCTCAAACTATGGACATCACCGGGAGTGGTCCCGATTATTGTCACTTCGGGGTTGCTGGATCATAACACATAGTAGGTGACTATAGACTTGCAAGATAGGATCAAGAACTCACATATATTCATGAAAACATAATAGGTTCAGATCTGAAATCATGGCACTCGGACCCTAGTGACAAGCATTAAGCATAGCAAAGTCATAGCAACATCAATCTCAGAACATAGTGGATACTAGGGATCAAACCCTAACAAAACTAACTCGATTACATGATAAATCTCATCCAACCCATCACCGTCCAGCAAGCCTACGATGGAATTACTCACGCACGACGGTAAGCATCATGAAATTGGTGATGGAGGATGGTTGATGATGACGACGGCGACAAATCCCCTCTCCGGAGCCCCGAACGGACTCCGGATCAGCCCTCCCGAGAGGTTTTAGGGCTTGGCGGCGGCTCCGTATCGTAGAATGCGATGATTTCTTCTCTCTAATTTTTCTCTCTCCGAAAGCAAACATATAGAGTTGGAGTTGGCGTCGGAGGGCATCCAGGGGGCCCACGAGGTAGGGGGGCACGCCCTAGAGGGGGGGCACCCCCCACCCTCGTGGACAGGGTGTGGGCCCCCTGGTCTTCATCTTTGGCGAGGATTTTTTATTATTTTTTCTAAGATGTTCCATGGAGTTTCAGGTCATTCCGAGAATATTTGTTTTCTGCACATAAAACAACATCATGGCAATTCTGCTGAAAACAGCGTCAGTCCGGGTTAGTTCCATTCAAATCATACAAGTTAGAGTCCAAAACAAGGGCAAAAGTGTTTGGAAAAGTAGATACGATGGAGACGTATCAACTCCCCCAAGCTTAAACCCTTGCTTGTCCTCAAGCAATTCAGTTGACAAACTGAAAGAAAGAAAGAAAAACTTTTACAAACTCTGTTTGCTCTTGTTGTTGTAACTAACCACATTTGCAATAATTCTCAGGTCTCATTATTACTCATATCAATAGTATAATCAACTAGCAAGCCATAATAATAAATCTCGGATGACAACACTTTCTCAAAACAATCATAATATGATATAACAAGATGGTATCTCGCTAGCCCTTTCTGAGACTGCAAAACATAAATGCAGAGCACCTTTAAAGATCAAGGACTGACTAGACATTGTAATTCATGGTAAAAGAGATCCAATCATAGTCACACCCCACACAAATTAATAGTGATGAATGCAAATGACAGTTGTGCTCTCCAACTAGTGCTTTTTAATAAGAGGGTGATGACTCAACATAAAAGTAAATGGATAGGCCCTTCACAGAGGGAAGCAGGGATTTGTAGAGGTTCCAGAGCTCGGTTTTGCAACAGAGATAAATTGTATTTTGAGCGGTATACTTTCATTATCAACGTAGCAACTAAGAGATGGCGATATCTTCCATGCTAAACGCATTATAGGCGGTTCCCAAACAGAATGGTAAAGTTTATACTCCCCCTCCACCAACAAGCATCAATCCATGACTTGCTCAAAACAACGAGTGTCTCCAACATACATCAGGTCCCAGGGGGAGTTTTGTTTGTAATTAATTTTGATTTAGTTTGCATAAAGCATGGGACTGGGCATCCCGGTGACCAGCCATTTTCCCGTGAGTGAGGAGCGGAGTCCACTCCTCTTGAGAATAACCCGCCTAACACGGAAGATAAGGACAACCTTGGTTGATACATGAGCTATTCGAGCATACAAAACATAATGTTTATTTGAAGGTTTAGAGTTTGGCACATACAAATTTACTTGGAACGGCAGGTAGATACCGCATATAGGAAGGTATAGTAGACTCATCTGGAATAACTTTGGGGTTTAAGGGATTGGATGCACAAGCAGTATTCCCGCTTAGTACAAGTGAAGGCTAGCAAAAGACTGGGAAGCGACCACCTAGAGAGCGACAACAACCATGTACATGCATTAAAATTAATAAACATTGGATGCAAGCATGAGTAGGATATAATCCACCATGAACATAAATATCGTGAAGGCTATGTTGATTTTGTTTCAACTACATGCGTGAACATGTGCCAAGTCAAGTCACTTAAATCATTCAAAGGAGGATACCACCCCATCATACCACATCATAACCATCTCAATAGCATGTTGGCACGCAAGGTAAACCATTATAACTCATAGCTAATCAAGCATGGCACAAGCAACTATGATCTCTAATTGTCATTGCAAACATGTTTATTCATAATAAGCTGAATCAAGAACGAGGGGCTCATCATATTTACAAAAACAAAATAGGTCGAGTTCATACCAGCTTTTCTCATCTCAGTCAGCCCATCATATATCATCATAATTTCCTTTCACTTGCACGACCGAACGATGTGAATAATAATAAGAGTGCACGTGCATTGGACTAAGCTGGAATCTGCGAGCATTCAATAAACAGGAGAAGACAAGGCAATATGGGCTCTGGGCTAATTCAACAATAATGCATATAAGAGCCACTTCAACAATTTAATTATGGTCTTCTCCTACTGACCCCCAAAGAAAAGAAAAGAAATAAAACTATTTACACGGGAAAGCTTCCAACAAGCAAAAGAAGAACGGGAAATATTTTGGTGTTTTCTTTTTAATTATTACTACTACAGCAGAAAAATAAACTACTACTATTTTTTTTGGCTTTTCTTAAGGTTTAACAAACACACAAGAAGAAAGCAGGAAAAAGAAAATAAACTAGCATGGATATTACAGTGAAAGAGTATGAGCACTGACATCTAGCAATGAGTGTGTGTGAACATAAATGTAATGTCGGTGAGAAATATGTACTCCCCCAAGCTTAGGCTTTTGGCCTAAGTTGGTCTATTGCTAGGGATAGCCTGGCGGATACCCGTAAGTGTAGCTGGGGTCGTACTGCGATGAAGAATAGTTGGGGTCATACTGTGATGAAGAAGAAGACTCTGACTGCCACTGGCTGACAGTCATCTCTGGATCCCAAGAATAAACAGATTGTCGTGGAGGCTCATCTTGTGGTTCCTGTTCCGGGGCTGGTGCAGGATTCTTGTAAGCTTGGACGACAGCCCACGTAACGAGGTAGGGTCCTACAAAATTAAACAAAGAAGGAGCAGACAATGTAATAGTTTCAGGATAATGTTTATCAAAGTATAACTTATATTTGAGCTCTCCATTCCTGTCCTTAACAAGAAAATCATGGGCTATCATGCTCTTATAGTCTAGATAAGCATTAGGCAGCAATTTTTCTTCTTTCTCATAATGCCTAATAGCTATGTTAAAGTGTGCAGCAAGGCGAGAAGCACAAATGCCTCCAAAGATGGGGCCTTTAGTACGGTTCAGACTCAACCGCCTAGCAATAATTCCGCCCATACTGACAGTGTTGTTGCGGTATAAACCATGGAACAGAATAATAATATCAGGAACACTAAGGTTCCCATAGTTCCCACGACCAATCAAGCATCGACTAGCAAATAAAGCAAAATAGCGTAACACAGGAAAATGTATGCTAGTGATTCTTGCATCAGAAACCCTCCTGGTTTCTCCCACAGAGATAAGGTTAATAAATGGTTCCAACTCTTTACGAGGTGGTTCCTCTAAGATACCATCAGTAGGTATGTTGCAGACTGCGCAAAATTCAGACAATGGAATTTTCTTCACAATGTCATATAAATGAAACTCTACTGAAGGAGGTGACTCTTTAGGGAAAAAAGTAGAAGTTTTGCACAAAAGTATTCGTGAGTAAGAGATACTGTGGATGTTAGTCGCGGACGAAGTCGGTGAGGCCAGCATTCTTAATCAATGAATAGAAATCCTCATAAATCCCGACCTCTCTCAAGAAATTATCAGAAGGCCATTCACACGGCCGAATCTCCGCGGTACGAGGCAAATTATATTTGGGCCTCTGAGCTTCTTCATTTTGTTTATCCTTTGAGCTTCGGCTCGATGAACCCCTCAAAAGTCTCCTCATTATTTTTCTGAAATAATCTAAAAATTTTAGTAACTTCAAACAAAAGTGAACCAACTTCAATAAAACTGATAGCAACTACTCCTACAAGTGCCTAGAGCCTAAATCAAGCATTAGAACTAGTTGGAACGATATAAATTTGACATGTAATGCTCAAGAACATGGTCACCTATGCAACACAAATTTGCAAAGAATAAAGCACTAGAACAAAAACTAATTGGACCAATGGAGGAGTCACATACCAAGGAATAATCTCCCCAAGCAGTTTTGCGAGAGGTGCCTTGAGCAAGGACATCGAAAATCACAGCAAAAGTGGCTGGAACTCGTGCTTGAGTTGGTTTTTCGGGTTTGTGCGAGATAGAGGAAGAAGATGGGTGCTGGGATAAGTGGAGGAGGGCCACCATGGGCCCACGAGGCAGGGGGCGCACCCTAGGTGGGGGGGGGGGGCGCCCACCACCCTCGTGGCCAGGTGGCAGCTCCTCCCGCGGTAATTTTTGCACAGTAAATCCACAAATATTCTCTAAAAAATCATATTAAATTGGCATGGCATTCCGAGGACTTTTATTTTTGGGATATTTTTATATTGCACGGATAAGTCAGGAAGCAGACAGAAAAATACTATTTTTACTTTATTTCTACTAATTAACAGAAAGTATAGAGAGGGTACAGAAGTTTGTGCTTCTAGTTTCATCCATCTCATGCTCATCAAAAAGAATCCACTAACAAGGTTGATCAAGTCTTGTTAACAAACTCATTCTAATAATCATGAAACCGGAGAAATTTCGAATAACACTAAGTTACCTCAACTGTGATATGCACATCCCCAATAATAAGAATATCATATTTCTTTTTGACAGTAGGAAGAGGAAATTCAAAACCTCCAATTATAATCGATGGAATTTTTCCAATGGAGTTGATACTATGAACTTGAGGTTGTTTCCTCGGGAAGTGTACCGTATACTCATTACCATTAACATGAAAAGTGACATTGCCTTTGTTGCAATCAATAACAGCCCCTGCAGTATTAAGAAAAGGTCTTCCAAGAATAATAGACATACTATCATCCTCGGGAATATCAAGAATAACAAAGTCCGTTAAAATAGTAATGTTTGCAACCACAACAGGCACATCCTCACAGATACCGACAGGTATAGCAGTTGATTTATCAGCCATTTGCAAAGATATTTCAGTAGGTGTCAACTTATTCAAGTCAAGTCTACGATATAAAGAGAGAGGCATAACACTAACACCGGCTCCAATATCACATAAAGCAGTTTTAATATAATTTCTTTTAATGGAGCAAGGTATAGTAGGTACTCCGGGGTCTCCAAGTTTCTTTGGAATTCCACCCTTAAAAGTATAATTAGCAAGCATGGTGGAAATTTCAGCTTCCGGTATCTTTCTTTTATTAGTAATGATATCCTTCATATATTTAGCATAAGGATTTGTTTTGAGCACATCAGTTAATCGCATACGCAAAAAGATAGGCCTAATCATTTCAGCAAAGCGCTCAAAATCCTCATCATCCTTTTTCTTGGATGGTTTCGGAGGAAAAGGCATGGGTTTCTGAACCCAAGGTTCCCTTTCTTTACCATGTTTCCTAGCAACAAAGTCTATTTTATCATAATGTTGATTCTTTTATTGTGGGTTATCAAGATCAACAGCAGGTTCAATTTCTACATCATTATCATTACTAGGTTGAGCATCATCATGAACATCATCATTAATATTGTCATTAGGTTCATGTTCATTACTAGATTGTGTTTCAGCATCAGACATAGAGATATCATTTGGATTATCAGGTGGTTCAGCAATAGGTTCACTAGAACTTTGCACAGTTCTATCATTTTTCTTCTTCTTATTTTTAGAAGAACTAGGAACATCAATATTATTTCTTTGAGAATCTTGCTCAATTCTCTTAGGGTGGCCTTTAGGATACAAAGGTTCCTGAGTCATTCTACCAGTTCTAGTAGCCACTCTAACAGCATAATCATTTTGCTTACTATTCATTTCATCAAGCACTTCTTCTTGAGCCTTAAGTACTTGTTCTACTTGAGTGGTAACCATAGAAGCATGTTTGCTAACAAGTTTAAGTTCACCTTTAATATTAGCCATATAATCACCCAAGCGTCTAATCATATAAGCATTTTCTTTTAATTGTCTACCAAAATAAGCATTGAAGTCGTCTTGCTTAAACATAAAGTTATCAAACTCATCCAAGCACTGACTAGCAATTTTAACAGGAGGAACTTCAACTTTATCATATCTATAGAGAGAATTTACCTTTACTACCTGTGTCGGGATATCGGGATCAGGAGGTTCTTCAATAAATAAAGAATTGAGATCATATGTTTCTTCAATAGGCGGTATATTAAGACCATGTATTTCTTCAATAGGAGGTAAATTCTTAACATCTTCAGCTTTAATACCTTTTTCTTTCATAGATTTCTTTGCCTCTTGCATATCTTCGGGACTGAGGAATAGAACACCTCTCTTCTTCGGAGTTGGTTTAGGAATAGACTCAGTAATTGGAGAAGGAGCTGGCTCAGGAGCTGGCTCAGGAGGTGCCCAATTATTTTCATTTGTCAACATATTATTCAATAGAATTTCAGCTTCATCCGGTGTTCTTTCCCTGAAAAGAGAACCAACACAACTATCCAGGTAATCTCTGGAAGCATCGGTTAGTCCATTATAAAAGATATCAAGTATTTCAGGTTTCTTAAGAGGATGATCAGGCAAAGCATTAAGTAACTTGAGAAGCCTCCCCCAAGCTTGTGGGAAACTCTCTTCTTTAATTTGCACGAAGTTGTATATTTCCCTCAAAGCAACTTGTTTCTTATGAGTAGGGAAATATTTAGCAGAGAAGTAATAAATCATATCCTGGGGACTACGCACACAACCAGGATCAAGAGAATTAAACCATATCTTAGCATCACCCTTTAATGAGAACGGAAATATTTTGAGTATATAAACGTAACGCAATCTCTCATCATGAGTAAACAGGGCGGCTATATCATTTAACTTAGTAAGATGTGCCACAACAGTTTCAGATTCATAGCCATAAAACGGATCAGATTCAACCAAAGTAATTATATCAGGATCAACAGAGAATTCATAATCCTTATCAGGAACACATATAGGTGCAGTAGCAAAAGCAGGGTCGGGTTTCATTTTATCTCTAAGTGATTCTTTGTTCCATTTAACTAATAACCTCTTAAGCTCATATCTATCCCTGCAAGCTAAAATAGCGACAGAAGATTCCATATCAAAAAGATAACCCTCAGGGATAATAGGCATATTTTCATCATCACTATCATCATCGTATTCAGAATCAATAATTTCTTTTTCTAAAGCCCTAGCAATTTGTTCATCAAGAAATTCACGAAGGGGCACAGTAGTATCAGGCATAGAAGCAGTTTCATCATAAGTATCATGCATAGCAGAAGTGGCATCATCAATAACATGCGACATATCGGAACGAATAGCAGAAGCAGGTTTAGGTGTCGCTAGCTTACTCATAACAGAAGGTGAATCAAGTGTAGATCTAGATGGCAGTTCCTTACCTCCCCTCGTAGTTGAGGGATAAATTGTTGTCTTAGCGTCTTTCAAGTTCTTCATAGTGTCTAGCAGATATAAATCCCAAGTGACTCAAAGAATAGAGCTATGCTCCCCGGCAACGACGCCGGAAATTAGTCTTGATAACCCACAAGTATAGGGGATCGCAATAGCTTTCGAGGGTAGAGTATCAGCCCAAATTTATTGATTCGACACAAGGGGAGCCAAAGAATATTCTCAAGTATTAGCAGCTGAGTTGTCAATTCAACCACACCTAGAAACTTAGTATCTGTAGCAAAGTGTTTAGTAGCACAGTAATATGATAGTGGTGGTAGCAGCAACAAAAGTAAAGACAACAAAAGTAATGTTTTTGGTATTTTGTAGTGATTGTAACAGTAGCAACATGAAAGTAAATAAGTGTAAATCAGTATATGGAAAACTCGTAGGCACCGGATCAGTGATGGATAATTATGCCGGATGCTGTTCACCATGTAACAGTCATAACATAGGGTGACACAGAACTAGCTCCAATTCATCAATGTAATGTAGCCATGTATTCCGTATATAGTCATACATGCTTATGGAAAAGAACTTGCATGACATCTTTTGTCCTACCCTCCCGTGGCAGCGGGGTCCTATCGGAAACTAAGGGATGTTAAGGCCTCCTTTTAATAGAGAACCGGAACAAAGCATTAGCACATAGTGAATACATGAACTCCTCAAACTATGGTCATCACCGGGAGTGGTCCCGATTATTGTCACTTTGGGGTTGCCGGATCATAACACATAGTAGGTGACTATAGACTTGCAAGATAGGATCAAGAACTCACATATATTCATGAAAACATAATAGGTTCAGATCTGAAATCATGGCACTCGGGCCCTAGTGACAAGCATTAAGCTTAGCAAAGTCATAGCAACATCAATCTCAGAACATAGTGGATACTAGGGATCAAACCCTAACAAAACTAACTCGATTACATGATAAATCTCATCCAAGACATCAGCGTCCAGCAAGCCTATGATGGAATTACTCACGCACAGCGGTGAGCATCATGAAATTGGTGATGGAGGATGGTTGATGATGATGACGGCGACGAATCCCCCTCCCCGGAGCCCCGAACGGATTCCAAATCAGCCCTCCCGAGAGGTTTTAGGGCTTGGCGGCGGCTCTGTATCGTAAAATGCGATGATTTCTTCTCTCTGATTTTTCTCTCTCCGAAAGCAAATATATAGAGTTGGAGTTGGCGTCGGAGGGCATCTAGGGCGCCCACGAGGTAGGGGGCGCGCCCTAGGGGGGGTGCCCCCACCCTCGTGGACAAGGTGTGGCCCCCCTGGTCTTCATCTTTGGCAAGGATTTTTTATTATTTTTTCTAAGATGTTCCGTGGAGTTTCAGGTCATTCCGAGAATATTTGTTTTCTGCACATAAAACAACATCATGGCAATTCTGCCGAAAACAGCGTTAGTCCGGGTTAGTTCCATTCAAATCATACAAGTTAGACTCCAAAATAAGGGCAAAAGTGTTTGGAAAATTAGATATGACGGAGACGTATCATATGCCGTGTGTGTCTTGGGCAAACGCTTTCTAGTATTCAACCGTTTGGGATTGATGAATTCTTCACCGACGGAATCGCTAGTGTGGCACGTGTTCATCTTATCATCATCTACTTCTTGTGCTAGCTCGATGCTAAGTTTCCATTAATTGATGGCGTTTTATGAACACACCACTGTTTCCCGCCATTTCCTCACCTATTTCCCGCCACCCTACTATATTGCGCATAGGTGGCGCGCGACACACGGAGGCGACAAGCGCAGCCTGTAGCACATCCACCTTTTCCAAGCATGCCAACCCACCAAAGCGCCGCCTCTGCCATCAACCTTGTCGACCAGGAAAACGAGCAGACGCCACGGCCCGTCGAGGCCGAGGCGCTCCCCGGCAATGCGATGGACGATGCTGTGATGCGCGTCATCGCCAGGGTCGAGCAGACCTTTGGCGCGTGGCGCTTGAGCGCCGCGGATCAAGATAGGCATGTCAGCGCCGACAGGCTGCAGCTTGCCACACAACATGATCGATGATGCGCCGCAGAGCAAGCTAGGCGTGCCCGTGCCAATAGGTTGCGGCTCGCCGCACGGCGAGACCGTTGGAGCGCCGCAGAGCGAGAGGCGCGGCGCACTGCACAGCAAGAACTGATCCGTCGGCGCTTGTCTACTGTCGACACAGCGTCGCAGCTGTGTACACGTCCCGTCAGTACCCCCATTCCTCGCCAGGAGTGGGCAGAGGCCCTCAGCACCGTACTTGCACCAGATGTGGCCACGCTATACTTGCACCGGACGCCTGCCGTGCCGTTCGCATGGGTGCCGCCGTTCGCCTTGTTCGTGGCCCGCTGGATGCCAACGCGCTGGTCCATAGGCTCGACCACCTCCTTGGCCCAGGTGTCCACCTAGGCGCAGTAGAGGAACATGGCCGTCGCATCCTCGAGCTGATGATCTCCGATGAAATAGCCAACTTGAAGCTCGAGAGGAACATGTGCCGCGAGCGTGTCGACCGCTTGGACGAATGCCTGCACTTGTTCAGACAGAGCCAAGAGCTACCCTAGGCAAGGGCTGCTAGTCATGGTCTCATGGACGCGTTTTATTTTAAAAAGTTGTTTCAACGTGGATAGCTTTGTATTCGCAGCAATCATAATATTACTCTGTTTATTGCTCTGTTTCAATGTGTGTACTCTGTTTCCATTCTAATATGTCTTGTTTCAATGTGTGTATATACGCTTTCCATTTTGTATATGTGGATGATAATAGCTAGATTCAAATTAGTATACAAACACACACACACACACACACACACACACACACACACACACATATATATATATATATAATATCATCACATATACGTGATGATACTTAACTACTAGGTACAATGCATAAAATTGAAAATGAACAATACTAAAACTAATAATCCCTCCTGAGGCCAGTATTCTGGCAGCCCCTCGCGAGCAGCTCCCTGGTGCGCGGCGTCTTCCCAGTTTGGAGGCAATACTCCGACTCCTCTTGCTGGCGGACGCGCGCGGCCGATGTTGCCATTTCTTTGGGCATCCACCGGAGCTCCTCGTCGATGGCACGCTGGAGCTTATTGGCCCAACTCCATGCAGCGACTAGGCGCCCAGCACCCATGACCTTCCTCGCGAAGTACCCGTCTTTGTACACCTCCTCGGCACGACGACGCGCCCGCCCCCAAAGCTCCACCGCCTCCTTTTTCCAGGCGGCATCATGGGCTTCACAGGTCACCTGGTACCTGGCTTCTTCCTCCGCCATCTCCTTCTTGAAGGCCACTTGCCTGGCTTTCTCAGCCGGCGGCAGCGACTTCCATAGACAAAGATTGTACTGGCCCGAAAACCAATCCAAAGTTGGGGGGTCTGGCGCAACCACATCAGGCGGCGCGTAGGGGTTCTCATCGCTGCTAATCGAGTGAGCGTCCTCGGGGGGCGGCGACTCCTTGTCAGCGCGCGGGCAGACCGGCGGCGCCATGGCAGAGATTTGAGAGAGAGAGAGAGGGCGAGCGAGGGGAGGATGTAGATGAGAATGCAGGCGGGATGACGTGAGAAAGGTAGTATTTATTGGCGGCCGGAATATAGATCGACGGGGATAGTACAAACGCCGGTAGCCGAAATTTATGCGTAATGTAGTTTGAATTACAAATGATTCCCGCAGCAAAATCCGTGTGTGAACATAATAGCCAAAATCCGCGTGTGAACGTAATAGCTGACGGTTTCCAATGCAGAACCATGTCTGATTAATCGTGTGGGGGCCGGTTGTCTTGCTAGATCTTTACATTTTCTTTTTTGAACACAAGATATTTACATTGTCTGATAATTTTTTAACTCGCACACAAGTACATAAAATATGATTTTTCAAACCGTTATGTTAAGGTTGCATGTAGATGTAGTTCAAATTTGAATTACAGTCATTAAATGGTTAGAAAATCACTTAAATGTCTTCAAAAGGTTAAATGACCCCTGAAATTTCCAAATTTTCACATGACAGTTGTATTAGTGCATGTTAAACGTAGAAAAAAAATTGAAGGCCGTAAAAGGAAGCTATCTCCCGTCCGTCAGCAAACATGCATTGTTCCCTCTCGGAACCACGAACCTTCTAGTGAGTTGCTCCGGTTTGTGAGGGTGTGTGTCCAAACTTTCATCAAACATGCCAATTTTTTACCACATCATCTTGGTGGCATGACATTAAATCAAGCAAGGTTTCATGTTTTTCTGATCATTTTTTAATTATTTGGAATTAAAATGCCATGGCATGCACTCCATGCATGTGCCAATGCCTTGACACCATATGTTTGAAAATTCATTCGAATTTACTGCACATGGAATTAACTCACACACAAGTACACAAAAATATGATTTTCAAACCGTTTTGGTTAGGCGTTGCATGTAGATGTAGTTCACATTTGAATTACGGTCATTAAATGGTTAGGAAATCACTTAAATTTCTTTAGAAGGTCAAGTGACCCCTGAAATTTACCAAATTTTGACATGACAGTTGTATTAGTGCACGTTAAACATAGGAAAAATTTGAAGGCCGTAAGAGAAAGCTATCTCCCGTTCATCATCAAACATGCATTGTTCCCTCTTGGAACCACGAACCTTCTAGCGCGAGTTGCTCCGGTTTGTGAGGGGCATGTGTCCAAACGTTCGTCAAACATGCCAATTTCTTTACCACATCATCTTGGTGCCATGACATTACATCAACCATGGTTTCATGTGTTTCTGATCATTTTTCTATTTTTTGAATTAAAATGCCATGTCACTCCATGCATACGTATGCATGTGTTCATGTCATGATACCAATATGTTTGAGAATTCTTTCTAATTTACTGCACATGGAATTAACTCGCACACAAGTACACATATATGATTTTTCAAACCGTTGTGGTTAGGCGTTGCATGTAGCTGTACTTCAAATTTAAATTACGGTCATTAAATGGTTAGAAAATCACTTAAATGTCTTTGAAAGGTCAAATGACCCCTAGAATTTTCCAAAATTTCACATTACAGTTGTAGTAGTGCATGTTAAACGTTCAAAAAATTTGAAGGCCGTAAGAGGAACCTATTTCCCGTTCGTCATCAAACATGCATTGTTCCCTCTCGGAACCACGAACCTTCTAGCGAGTTGCTCTGGTTTGTGAGAGGTGTGTGTACAAACTTTCGTCAGACATGCCAATTTCTTTACCACATCATCTTGGTGGCATGACATTAAATCAAGCAAAATTTCATTTTTTCTGATCATTTTTTAATTTTTTGGAATTAAAATGCCATGGCATGCACTCTATGCATGTGCCCATGCCTTGACACCAATATGTTTGAAAAATCCTTCGAATTTACTGCACATGGAATTAACTGGCACACAAGTACACAAAAAATATGATGTTTCAAACCGTTATGGTTAGGCGTTGCATGTAGATGTAGTTCAAATTTGAATTACGGTCATTAAATGTTTAGAAAATCACTTAAATGTCTTTTAAAGGTTAAATGACCCCTGAAATTTACCAAATTTTCACATGACAATTGTATTAGTGCACGTTAAACGTAGGAAAAAATTTGAAGGCCGTAAGAGGAAGCTATCTCCCGTTCGTCATCAAACATGCATTGTTCCCTCTCGGAACCACGAACCTTCTAGCGAGTTACTCCGGTTTGTGAGGGGTGCGTGTCCAAACGTTCGTCAAACATGTCAATTTCTTTACCACATCATCTTGGTGGCATGATATTACATCAACCAAGGTTTCATGTGTTTCTCATCATTTTTATATTTTTTGAATTAAAAGGCCATGTCACTCCATGCATACGTATGCATGTGTCCATGTCATGAAACCAATATGTTTGAAAATTCCTTCTAATTTACTCCACATGAAATTAACTCGCACACAAGTACACATATATGATTTTTCAAAATGTTTTGGTTAGGCGTTGCATTTAGATATAGTTCAAATTTGAATTACGGTCATTAAATGGTTAGAAAATCACTTAAATGTCTTTAAAAGGTCAAATGACCCCTAGAAGTTTCCAAAATTTCACATTACAGTTGTAGTAGTGCACGTTAGACGTAGAAAAAATTTGAAGGCCGTAAAGGGAAGCTATCTCTCGTTCGTCATCAAACATGCATTGTTTCCTCTCGGAACCATGAACCTTCTAGCGAGTTGCTTCAGTTTGTGAGGGTTGTGTGTCCAAACTTTCGTCAAACATGCCAATTTCTTTACCACATCATCTTGGTGGCATGACATTACATCAACTAAGGTTTCACGTGTTTCTGATTTTTTTTGGAATTAAAATGCCATGCCACTCCATGCATACGTATTCATGCATATATGTGTCCATGTCATGATACAAATATGTTTGAAAATTCCTTCTAGTTTACTGCACATGGAATTAACTCGCACACAAGTACACAAATATGATTTTTTTTAAACCGTTTCCATTACGCGTTGCATGTAGATGTAGTTCAAATTTGAATTACGGTCATTAAATGGCTAAAAAATCACTGAAATGTCTTTAAAAGGTCAAATGACCCCTAGAATTTTCAAAAACTTCACATTACAGTTGTAGTAGTGCACGTTAGACATAGAAAAAAAAATTGAAGGCCGTAAGAAGAAGCTATCTCCCGTTCATCATCGAACATGCACTATTCCCTCTCGTAACCACGAGCCTTCTAGTGAGTTGCTCCGGTTTGTGAGGGGTGTGTGTCCAAACTTTGGTCAAACATGCCAATTTTTTACCATATCATCTTGGTGGTATGACATTACATCAACCAAGGTTTCATGTGTTTCTGTTTTTTAAATTTTTTGGAATTAAAATGCCATGTCACACCATGCTTAATTGTGTAATAGCCGTTAGACCAATATGTTTAAAAATTCTTTCCAATTTACTGCACATGGAATTAAACCGCACACAAGTTTACAAAATATGAGTTTTCAAACCGTTATGGTTAGCTGTTGCATGTACATGTAGTTCAAATTTCAATTACGGTCATTAAATGGCTAGAAAATCACTTAAATGTCTTAGAAGGTCAAATGACCCCTGAAATTTTCCAAATTTGACATGACAGTTGTATTAGTACTACAAAATTTCTTGTTCATTTAAAACACCATCTGTTGGCACTTTATTCCAAATTCGTCTTTCACAGCTAATAAAAAATATCTACAACATCACACACAACTATTTTCTAGGAACCGTTTGCGATGAAAATATCTGAGTCTATTTAAGTCTCCCTCCTTATGCTTCGCCGGCTCATCTGCTCTAGTGCCGGCAACCCCCGAATCCATGAATCCACGAATCCCGATCCCCATTCCCGCACTCCCTTCTTGCAAAGATGATGCCGTGGAAACGCTTCGTCAAGGCCCGTACGATGGCCGCGTCCCCCCCCTGAGCGCCACCGCCTGCACCGAGAGCGTGTCCGCCTACGCCGAGAGTGCCACTGTATCCGCATTGAGCGCGGCCGCTTCCACCGAGAGGGTGTCTGCAGCAGCCGACAGGGCAGCTGCAGCAGCCGAGACGGTTGCAGCTGCTGCTGCGACGACTGCTGCAAACACCAAGAGTGCTCGAGCTGTCGTCCGTGCCGCTGATGCCGTCCTAGCCTGGGTCGAGGCCATCCACGCCAAGATCAAGGATGCACACGCCAAGATATTCCAGGCCACCTCAGACTCTAGCATGCAACCCATGTCTGAAAAGGCGGTGATGGCCATGGAGCACCTGCTTCCTCATGAGGTCGCCGAGCGGGAGCTGGAGATGCAGGAGGCGGCGGAGATCGAGGAGAGCTGGGAGAAGGAGTTGCGCGTGGCCGAGGTCGAGGTAGAGAAGAGTCTGTCCGTCGAGGAATCGTTGGTGGAGTACCAACGCGAGCTCTGGTGCTGCCACTACTACGAGTACTACAACCTTGAGGGTGGCGCCGAGGATGAGGACAAGGACGCGGTCGACTTCAGCAGGGGGACGCAGAGTCCACCAACGGCGGCATGTCGCCAGGACAAGTCATCGATGTCTCATCTCACACCGACGATGCATAGCCCGGCGCGGCGGCGGATTTTTAATTATGCGTACTTAGGCTTTGTGTTTAATGTTGTTCTTTTGTTAGAGCAATGTTTAGGTCAACTGGCTCTGTGTAATTACTGAAATTGCACAATTCAGTAAGTGTGGTCTGTCTGCTGTATGCTCTTTTGTGTGCCCAAATTAGCAAGCGATGTTAAATTATGCAATGACGTACCCAAGGAAATTTCCACCAAAATTTGAATTATTAAACTCATCCCATGCGCGTAAAGCAGAAGAATCATTTGCGATGCACACAATCGTTCAAAGTGAATGGTCCGGCGGCACCGCGCACGTTCAAAGTGAATGTGCCCATGCCTTGAGACCAAAATTTGAATTTTCAAACTCATCCCATGCCCGTAAAGCAGAAGAATCATTTGTGATGCACACAATCGTTCAAAGTGAATGGTCCGGCGGCACCGCGCGCGTTCAAAGTGAATGTGTCCATGCCTTGAGACCAAAATTTCAATTATCAAACTCATCCCATGTGCGTAAAGCAGAAGAATCATTTGCAATGCACACAATCGTTCAAAGTGAATGGCCCGGTGGCACCGCGCGCAAAGTTTCCCTCCACATTTCCAAAATTTTGGCCTACCGCCAAAATACCTACCCCCGCCCCCCTTCCCCCCTTCCCCACCCCCTTTTCTCCCCGACCACAAGTCACATTTCCCTTGTTTCCTCCTTCCTTCCTTCCTTCCTTCCTTCCTAAGTTATAGCCGCTTCCTCGCTCTCGCCGTGTCTCGCATCCTACCGCCGGGTCGCCATGGTCTTCTTCAAAGACATCTCCAGTGGTTCCTCCTCCGCGACTAATCCTTCACCACCTGGGTATGCCTCTCTTCTCTCTCCCTCGGGCTATGACTTGGAATGACGGATTTTTACCCGGAGGTCGATCTGATTCGTTTCTTCCTCTTGTAGCTCCGTAAGACCATCAGTGGCAACGAATGGAGCGGGGTGACTGAAGATCTATCTGCTCGTTGTCACCATTAATCTCCATGCATGAAGCTACTTGAGTTTGATTCTGTGGACACTAGGAGGAAGTTTCTGGCATGTGCAGAGAAGGTTAGACCCTCTTCCATTGTTACAAATCATTTGTTAGATGTGATTCAGACACTGTCACGGTCCCAACCCTTTCATACCACACCTTCAACCAAATGCATCCTAAGATAGTGTCACAGTTTGTACCTAGTATCTTAAATTGTTGCCATCTCATCAGCGGTGCCATTAGAAAATTATTTGGCACCGCTTCAGCAGTTTGTGCAGCCAACTTCGGTACACACATCCAAGCAGCCAAGCAGTAAAATACTAAATCTTTATGGCATGAAGGAACTGGGCATCGGAGAAACTATGTGCTCCGGAGTCCGGGTCCCTGATTTTTTTCCCGTTGCATCGGTTCACCAGTTCAGGGCACCGGTGCGAGATGTAGCAACAGGTGTCTTTACACCAATTTTGGCATAGATAGTGGATGGCCTTAGTGCTAGTAGTTCTATGTTACTAAGTTTGTGCATGTACACACCTGTTAGTATCAATTTGCTATCATCCAAACACTGTTGCTATTCTGTTGCAGTTATATTTACCTTCCTCATAAAATGTTCAATTTGTTATTTATTGTACATGAGTAAGAACTTGTAGCATCGTTGTAGTTAATTATAGCTTCTAATGTTCCAGAATTTGGTTGTTGTCTCAGTACCAATTATTTCATTTGTACATTGATATTTTTGAGAAGATATGTCATAATTAACATGTTTCTTCAGTTTTTCAAAATAAGCATTGGTGATTTTCTATGTTGCTATAAACCCATTTCCCCTACAATTGTTACTGATCTCATTTTAAATATTATAGGATGAACGAAAGTGTCCTTACTTGGAGTGGGTTGATCAAGAGTGGCCATAATCTTTGAAGATGTGACTAACCAAGCTCTGGAGTATGTATGAGGAAGTGAACACAGCTAGGCTTAGAGAAAGTCTTGTCAACGCTGAAGCATATTTCAAGATGCGGGATAAAAAGTTGAAGGTGTAGAATGAGCTCAGATTTTTTAAAGACTTTTCTAAGATGGTGTTGGCGAAGGAGGAGGCACTTTCCAAGTTGACCTGTGCAAAACGGGTTCTTACTAAACTGAAAGCAGAGGTGGATAAGACGAGCCTGGATGATCTCGATTAGTGAAATGAATATATTGTTCTTATGAAGTTGAATTAGCTATATGTTGTATTGTGCTGTTTTCATGTAGCTACCGTACTGTGATGTTATAATATATTTATGTGCCTGATATGAAATTGGCAAACAGCTGTTCGATATGAAATGTGAATTTGCGTAATACTGGAATTATTAATTGTAAACTAATAAACCTGCTAAATGTGTGATGGACCTTTGTAAACGGTTCTAGCAGTAAAAGCGGTTGCGATGGATAGCCCAATGCCACACATTTTTCTTCATCAAATCGTGTGTGATATAGTTGATAAAAGCAAACAGTTAACCAAGGAAGACCGTGTGTGATAGTTACACCTTTCACACACGAGCCTACACATAAAACTGTGTGGGATTTACGTCCGAACGAAAACGTTTTCCCTGGATTGACTGGGTGGGATGTACATAAGGGAACTATTCCTTGGATTGACTGTGTGTCATATACATACGAACGGAAGTGTTTTTGTAGGATTCACCGTGTGGGATGTACATACCTATGGAAATGATTTTCTCGGATTACCGTGTGGGATGTACATACCTACGGAAATGATTTCTGGGATTCACCGTGTGGGATGTACATACCTACGGAAATGATTTCTGGGATGCACCGTGTGGGATGTACATACCTACGGAAATAATTGGGTTTCGATGCCTCGCCTGATCGCACACGGCCCCAGCCTAGGTCCCAGGAGGGCCTATCCCCGACGATTGCTGGGTCGTGTGGGAAGGACACTCTATCGCACACACTCAGTTGGCGACGGTTCCAAATGCCGTCGTAGAAAGGGGTAAAAAACCGTTTGTTTAGGACCGACGCGCACCAGTTGATAAAAACAGAATTTTTGATGTGGAATGCTACCTAACATATTTATCCATGTAATTTTCTTTATTGTGGCATGAATGTTCAGATCCATAATATTCAAAACAAAATTTTAATATTGACATAAAAACAATAATACTTCAAGCATACTAACAAGGAAATTATGTCTTTTCAAAATAACATGGCCAAAGAAAGCTATCCATACAAAATCATATAGTCTGGCTATGCTCCATCTTCATCACACAAAATATTCAAATCATGCACAACCCCGATGACAAGCCAAGCAATTGTTTCAAACCTTTTCAACTTTCACGCAATACATGAGCGTGAGCCATGGACATAGCACTATAGGTGGAATAGAATATAATGGTTGCGGAGAAGACAAAAAAGAAGTGTCGGGGTAGAATATAATGGTTGCATATTTCCTTCACTTATATCGCCCACAACTCACTTGTGTTCTACTCATGCATATAACATCAACACATAAAACCTAGGCTCGGATGCCACTGTTGGGGAACGTAGTAATTTCAAAAAAATTCCTACGCTCACGCAAGATCATGGTGATGCATAGCAACAAGAGGGGAGAGTGTGATCTACGTACCCTTGTAGACCGACAGCGGAAGCGTTAGCACAACACGGTTGATGTAGTCGTACGTCTTCACGGCCCGACCGATCAAGCACCGAAACTACGGCACCTCCGAGTTTTAGCACACGTTCAGCTCGATGATGATCCCCGGACTCCGATACAGCAAAGTGTCGGGGTAGAGTTCCGTCAGCACGACGGCGTGGTGACGATCTTGATGTACTACCGTCGCAGGGCTTCGCCTAAGCACCGCTACAATATTATCGAGGATTATGGTGGAAGGGGGCACCGCACACGGCTAAGAATATGATCACGTGGATCAACTTGTGTGTCTAGGGGTGCCCCTGCCCCCATATATAAAGGAGCAAGGGGAGGAGGCCGGCCGGCCCCTATTGGCGCGCCAGGAGTCCTCCTCCTAGTAGGAGTAGGACTCCTACTAGGAGGGGGAAGGAAGTGGGGAGGGAGAAGGAAAGGGGGGCGCCGCCCCCCCTCTCCTAGTCCAATTCGGACCAGGGGGGAGGAGGCGCGCCGCCCACTTTGGATGCCCCTCTCTCTCTCCACTAAGGCCCATATGGCACATTACTTCTCCCGGTAGGGTTCCGGTAACCCTCCGGCTCTCCGGTTTTCTCTGAAATCACCCGGAACACTTCCGGTGTCCGAATATAGCCGTCTAATATATTAATCTTTATGTCTCGACCATTTCGAGACTCCTCGTTATGTCCATGATCACATCCGGGACTCCGAACTAACTTCGGTACATCAAAACTCATAAACTCATATATAACTGTCATCGAAACCTTAAGCGTGCGAACCCTACGGGTTCGAGAACAATGTAGACATGACTGAGACACGTCTCTGGTCAATAACCAATAGCGGAACCTGGATGCTCATATTGGCTCCTACATATTCTACGAATATCTTTATCGGTCAGACCGCATAACAACATACGTTGTTCCCTTTGTCATCGGTATTTTACTTCCCCGAGATTCGATCGTCGGTATCTCAATACCTAGTTCAATCTCGTTACCGGCAAGTCTCTTTACTCGTTTTGTAATACATCATCTTGCAACTAACTCATTAGTTGAAATGCTTGCAAGGCTTATGTGATGTGCATTACCGAGAGGGCCCAGAGATACCTCTCCGACAATCGGAGTGACAAATCCTAATCTCGAAATACGCCAACCCAACATGTACCTTTGGAGACGCCTGTAGATCTCCTTTATAATCACCCAGTTACGTTGTGACGTTTGGTAGCACACAAAGTGTTCCTCCGGCAAACGGGAGTTGCATAATCTCATAGTCATAGGAACATGTATAAGTCATGAAGAAAGCAATAGCAACATACTAAACGATCGGGTGCTAAGCTAATGGAATGGGTCATGTCAATCACATCATTCTCCTAATGATGTGATCCCGTTAATCAAATGACAACACATGTCTATGGTTAGGAAACATAACCATCTTTGATTAATGAGCCAGTCAAGTAGAGGCATACTAGTGAAGTTTGGTTTGTCTATGTATTCACACAAGTATTATGTTTCCGGATAATACAATTCTAGCATGAATAATAAACATTTATCATGATATAAGGAAATAAAATAATAACATTATTATTGCCTCTAGGGCATATTTCCTTCACATAGTTCTTTCTGGGAAGTGAAACATCGTGGGAGTGGATGACAAGACAGACATGTCAGGAGATTATGAAAAGTTTGATGAAATTGCTCCATCCACAGTGAATATTGAACCAAGCATCCAATTAAATGATGAAGATTTTCCATGGCTACGGCGCAAAGGGACACACGTGAAGAAAAAGTTTCACACCCAAAGATCTGGGATGTGATCGGCTTCACTATCATCACTTTCTTCTGTGTTTCATACCCAGGAGGAAATCTCTGTAATAGTTAGGGTAGCTAGTTATGTGTTTTGGCATTTGAAATGCGAAGAAATTTTATGTGCAGGCAAATTCTTTCATGCATTTACTGATATTTTCAGCTAAATGACCCTGAAATTGAAAAGCATTTCAAATGAACTCAGAAAAGGTTGAAAGTTTGCATGGTATCATAATTTCACCCACATAGCATGTGCAAAAAAGTAGAGAGGGTTACCGCAAAAACTGGATGCACTTCGTATACAGAATGGACAATCTCTTTCGAAGTATCAGGGTTTCGGATGAAAACTCATCCGTTACAAAGGCATTTCATTTTTTAAATAACCTAAGCATTACCAAATTGAATATAATGATAAAACACACTAATATTAAACATAAGAAAAAAGAATCACTGAAAAATCTATTTTCAAAGTTAAGTTATTCACAAACTAGTGATTCACACAAATTTCAAATAATTCAAAATTTAAACTATTCAAATTTGTAAACTACCGGTACTAACAGAAAGTTTGTAATTTTTTGTACCTAAAGCAAAAATATTCACAAAGAAACTCTAAATATAGCAAAAAACAACTAAAAAATAAATAAAACAAAAATAAATAAAGCAAACAAATAAGAAAAAAAGCCCACCTACTGCGCCACAGCGGCCTGCATACGACTAGAAACCCAACCTGTTGTTGGGCCAGGATGCATGCCCGCAAAGGCCCAGTAGGCCGACAGGGCAGCACAGAACATTTAGGCCCAGTAGGCCTACTTTGGAGAGGAGCTCGAGGGAGCTACCGCACTGGGGCTTATAAACCAGTGCGGACACCCCTCGGCTAGCGAGGTGGGACTAAACATTTCGCACCGCACTTGCGCCAGCGCACCCCCTTTAGTACCGGGTGGTGGCTCAAACCGGTACTAAAGGGGGGGGGGTCTTTAGTACCGGTTGGAGCCACCACCCGGTACAAAAGGGGTGCCGTTCCCGCCGCTTGGCCTGGCCAAAACAGACCTTTAGTACCGGTTTGTGGCTCCAACCGGTACTAAAGGTTGTTCTATATAAGAAAACACTTCAAAAAAATTGTCAGTTTCTCATCTCTTCCTTTGCTTCTTTCTCCTCTGCCCCGTCGCCGCCGCCGCTCGTCGCTGACCCCGTCCCCGTCCGTCGTCGTCGCCGTCCTCGTCCCCGTCGTCCCCGTCGTCCCCGTCGCCACGCCGCG
>NC_041382.1:41051490-41139698 GCF_002162155.2 Triticum dicoccoides
CGCCCCGTCCCCGTCGTCGCTGCCCCGTCCCCGTCTCCGTCTCTGTCCCCGTCCCCGTCGCCGCCCCCCGTCGTCGCGCCTCGCCGGTGAGCTCCTGCCCCATCCGCCATGTACACACACACAAACAATATTTCTGTTTTTTTGTTATAGAATTATTAGAAATGTTAGTTATATAGAAATGGTTTTTACTTATAGAAATTTTAGAAATGTTAGTTATATAGAAATATTAGAAATGTTAGTTATATAGAAATGTTAGTTATATTAGAAATGTTAGTTATATAGAAATGTTTTTTAGTTATAGAAATATTAGAAATGTTAGTTTTAGTTATAGAATATTAGAAATGTTAGTTTTAGTTATAAAATTTAGAATTTGCATATATGAAATCACAATCCATCATTTAAAAATGTTACTTTACTTTTGCGGCATATAGTATTTGTTGTCGACGATGCCCGGCCCGCATCCTCGCCGTCGACCCGTTCGCGACAACGTCCTGCTTCAGAGGACCCATGTCCGGGACTAGGCTCCGCCGGGTTGGCACTGGGAGGTGCTACCTTCAGGGGCGCGACGCTTGGTGAGGAACTCGACCCCGGGTCCCGTCATCGACCCTCATCTCCTTTGGTGGCGTTCGCGTGGGCCACTTTCGGTGCGGAGGGATCCGGCCCCGCCGGAGGTGGTACGTCGCCGTGTCAGGGAGGAGGACAAGCATGTCCATCGCTACATGGCTGCTATGGACATCAGGTTCTCCAATACCTGGCAGGTTCTTTGGGGAGATCACCCGAGCTATGATCTAGTGATGGTTCCTTCACTTTGGTTGTCCACCGCCTAGATTACTCTCTAGTATTCGATCTTTATTAGCTAGCTAGCTAGCTAGTGATGTATTGGATATATAATATTCGAGATGATTTATTCGAGATTATATATATTATTCAAGACGATGTATTCGAGATTATGTCTATTATTCGAGACGACGTATTCGAGATTATATTCGATGATGCTTATTATGTACTATGATTGATTCAGTTTTTACTTATTAATTGATTGCATCCATGCATTGTAATTTGAATATATTTCTTTTGGGTTAGTTAAACAAAACCTATGGCGGATAATACCGGCAGAGAGGGAGAAAAGGCCCTGTTCAATATCATACGCAATCCTCGCGGGCCATATGATGATCAGAATGAAGAAGATTATGACGGCTCCGAATATCTAAACAACACCAGGGAGGGTGATATGATATTCGATCGCGATGACCGAATTGATGAAGTCATAAACTATGAACATGACGAAGAAAATGTTGATCTTGAAACAACAAACACCGGCGAGGTATATATATTTATATAAGCAGGCATCTGGTGATCATCACATGTTTTAAATGACTTGAAGATATATTAACAAATCGATCTTTCTTCTTTCAGCCATCCGGATCGAGCAAATCTTCAGGCAATAGGAAACGAGGCCCGAACAAAAAGTTGAAGGAGGGCGTAAAGTACAATATCGAGACCATCAAACCTAATGGCGAACCATTAGCGCCTAAGAAGATTGCGGACAAGTTCATTCGTCAGTGCGGAGTTCTTGTGAAGAACCAACTCCCGATGTACCTTCAAGAATGGAGAGAGCTAGCAAAGCCACGTCCAGGAGTTACTTTTGTCGACGACAGACAAAAACTTCTGCTTTGGGAAATGCTCATGGAACATTTCACCTTACCAGATCATTTCACAGATGCAGATGTGGAGAAAGTCAAGGACGCTGCTCTTAGGAAGATGGCGGTTGCCTTCAACAACCACAAGAATCGTGAATGGGCCAAGTACGTCAAGGGAGGAAGGAAGACTCCAGTATTCGAGGGAACACTAGAGAAGCAAAGTGCTCATTGGGATGATTTCAGGAAATTCAAGGATTCGGAATTATCTAAGGAACGATCGAGAATAAACAAGGCCAATGCCGCATAAAAGGATAAGTTCCATTAGCTGGGGCCAGGTGGCTATGCGATGGGAATGCCTAAGTGGGATAAGTCTGAGAAAGAGATGGAGGATGCAGGTGTCACTCCAGAAACATTGAGCTGGCACCCCAGGTGCAGGACTTGGTTCTATGCGCATGGGGGGAGTTGGACCCGAAGACAGGCAAAGTTTTGAAGAAGGCATGTCTGGACGGAGCCGAAGATAAGCTACTTGTTGCAATAGAAGAGGCTCGATCGGGGGTGTTCCAGCCCAACATAGAGAACGACGAGCTTACGCGTGCCCTGGGAAATCCTGAACACCCGGGAAGAACACGAGGCATGGGCGCTATTCCGTGGTATGAGGGGTTTTCGGACTAGAACGCCGACTACAGAACCCGTGCGAGAAAGAAGATTGCGGAGGAGAAGAAGAGGAAGATGGAGGAGGAGCAGAGGAAGCTAGACTATGAACTCCTTCAAGGCCTAGAATCAGCGCAAGCGGACTTGGCAGTCAAATTCCAGCGGCAGCAGGAGCATATCGACTCACTTAGCCAGCAAAGGGGGTCTCGGCAGCTGCAGCAGCTAGCGGATGATCCAGCATTGGATAGCACCGTCCCATCCATGCCGAGAAGCAGCGTGGGTTCCGCCCCGGGCGACGCATTGCTGGATAGCTACCCAGCGGATGACATCATGGAGAACACTAACTGCAAGCTACACTTCAAAATGAAGAACATATCCATGAAGGTGGCGGATGCCCTTGCTTTTACAAATCCCCCCGAGGCAACCTTCCATTGCAACCCGATTCCAGCGGGCTATGCTCGTGTCTTGGTTGATGAGGTGGTGGGCCAATATTCGGGGCTAGAGCTTGACATTCCTGGAGGTGACGATGAGCACACACTGGGAGAGGCCAACCATCGTATCATCCTATGGAGAAAAGGATTGCATCATCTTTCAAAGGCCACCGACACTGCGGCATCCGACTCCTTGTTAAAGTCCGCCATCGAGTCAGCAGACTCCCGCTCCTCCAAGTCCACGAACGCGTCAGGCCACTCCTCCTCCAAGTCCGGCAAAGCGTCAGGCCACTCGTCCTCCAAGTCCGGCACAGCTTTAGGCCACTCCTCCTCCAAGTCCGGCACAGCTTTAGGCCACTCCTCCTCCTCCAACTCAGCCACGTCAGCTGTCTTCGCCGCCTCAGCAATCACAGAAGAGAGCCGCCTCAGCTATGGTGCGTAGCGGTACAAGTCGAGGTAGTACTAGAGGTACAGGCGGAGGCAAGCGATTTCAATATGGTCCAAGCCTCACGCCTCTTCCGTAGAGGCCTTATGACAAGTCCGAGGAGGAAAACGTAGCCATATCGAAGGCCGAGGTGGAAGCCCATTTTGCACCGAAACCACCACCGCCGCCAAGGGATAAAGTGCCCGAGGAAAAGATTGACCACTTCATTCGTATGGCTAGAGCACCGGCTCCCAAGCATGTTGACACAGACTATGACTGCCACATCAAGAAGTTAAATCGAGCACGTCTACAGAAAGAGGCGAGCTCGAGCTCGAGCAAATCAGCTGGCAAAAGGAGCGGTAAAACCATTCCCCAGCTGGGAGAACAGGCGGCGCAATCAATCCCCCCGCTTGTTGTGCCAACAACACATGAGAGTAGGCGCGCCCAATGTTATTGTGGGAAAACCATTAACATTCCCGGGCTAGGCGATGTGGTAATAACCGAGGAGCATATTGAGCAGGCTGAAACGCTCATGATCATTGTTGGACAACTCCTCGATATCGAGCCCATGTCTCCGACTAGAGAGGAGGAAATAAAATGGAAATATGTCCGGGGCCAACCTTTGGTCGAGCCAGACGAGGTCAAGAAGCTCCCAACGAGAATGTATGAATTGCATCAATGGTATACGGACATTACCAAGATTTCCAGTCGAGAGTCCCTCATGGTGAATGTCAAGAAGGATCATTACTACCATGAGAAATCTGTGTTCGTTGAGTATTCAGAACTATTTCAGCTATACAATCAAGACGCACTCGACAAATCTATCGTCAGTTAATATTGTCTGTAAGTGATTTCTTTTTGTAATTTAAGTCTCAAGCTAGTTGTAGTGATCATTTTGATCAATCATTACCTGTAATTATCCTCACTATATTCTTTTCTGTGATATTATGCAGGATGAAGATTTATGAAATGAAAAAAGGTCGACGCTATGGCATTGGGTTCGTTGACCCAAATACCATTAATGAATACACATGGAAATTAGATCCATATTACGAAAAAAAGTGTAGAGGAAAGCATGCTAGAGTTCTTCAAGCGCCTCAAATACAATGAAGATATACTACTTCCTTACAACTTCGAGTGAGTCACACTGTCTTGTACTACAAATTCTGTTTTTGCCTACTAGCTAGCTACATGTTTTTTCTTACATATGCCCACTTAATTAAGACATGTAAACATGTGTGCATGCAGATTTCACTGAATCTTATTAATCATTAAAGTTGATGAAGGAACAGTTGAAGTACTAGACTCACTACTTAAGAAACCAACTGACTACACCATCGTGAAGGGGATATTCAACATGTAATTTCAATCATTATTAACTATATCTCGGCCTATTTAATTAGTTCGTCATTTCCTGATAATAACTATTTAATAACCCATTTATTCATTTTCTTTGTCGGCTGGCAGGGCTTGGGCAAAGTTCATCAGGGCCACTCCAGGCCCATGGAAACAAAATCTGAAATGGTATCGACCCCAGGTAAGTAATTAAGTAGTACTAGCTAGCTGCCATCTTTTTAATTATCATGCTTGATTAATTATTATCTGATCAAATTCCATTCTCGTAAAGGCCCTGAAGCAAGTGCCGGGGAATAATCTGTGTGCATACTACGTTTGCGAGAACATTCGCATGATGGCGTCCGAAAGGAGCAGATCTCAAAGACAGGAGTGGGTACGTTTGTCAGAACACTATTCACAATTTTTACACCATTATCGATATCTAGTCACACAACTAATACACATGCATATTGATCTCCTTCTTAAGAGTTCAAAGAGGTGCGGGAGAAGCTCCTACCAGAGGACCGCATAGAAGCAATTCAAGAGGAAATAGCGGGATTTTTGCTCGACCAGGTCATAGATCCCAAAGGAGAATACTATTACCCGCTACCGCCCCCATGAACCACTTCCAATTGTTATCGTGCTCCGAAGGCACCAATTAGGCTAATGCCACTGGCTCCGAAGGAACTAATTAGGAGAAATTGTAGATAGCTAGCTAATTGTATATATATATATATATATATATATATATATATATATATATATATATTATGATCGGTTCTACAAGAAATTCTATTTATATATATGCATAACGTGTACAATATGTAGTATCATAAAATACCAGCAAACGAAAAAGAATTAAATAGAAAACACAAAATTAAATGAAAAAGAAATCATAAGCCCAACCCCCCAACCTTTTAATACCGGTTGGTGTCACCAACCGGTACTAAAGGGCTCCCTGCCCCCGAAGCTGGCTCGTGCCACGTGGTTGCCCTTTAGCACTGGTTCGTGCTGAACCGGTACTAAAGGGGGGGGGGGCTTTAGTGCCCACACTTTAGTGCCGGTTACCGAACCGGCACTAAAGGGCCTTACGAACCGGTGCTATTGCCCGGTTCTGCACTAGTGGAACCCACCTTTATCAAAAAATTCATAGGATTGAACATTATCCAAATATGTGGGATCTAAAATTAACACTCTTCCGAACCCACTTTCAATATTATTTCAAGCATTATTATCAATCTCATATTCATCATGGGGCTTAAATAAATTTTCAAGATCATAAGAAGATTCACCCCAATCATGATTATTGCAACAAGTAGTAGACATAGCAAAATTAGCATCCCCAAGCTTAGGGTTTTGCATATTATTAGCACAATTGACATTAATAGAATTTATAGTAACATCATTGCAATCATGCTTTTTATTCAAAGATCTATCGTGAATCACTTTATAAAGCACTTCATCACAATTTTTAGATTCACGGATTTCAAGCAAAACTCCATAAAGATAATCTAGTGCACTCAATTCACTAGCAATAGGTTCATCATAATTGGATCCTTTAAAAAGGTTAGCAAGTGGATGGTGTTGGGGAACGTAGTAGAAATTCAAAATTTTCCTACGTGTCACCAAGATCTATCTATGGAGAGACCAGCAACGAGGGGAAGGAGAGTGCATCTACATACCCTTGTAGATTGCTAAGCGGAAGCGTTCAAGAGAACGGGGTTGAAGGAGTCGTACTCGTCGTGATCCAAATCACCGGAGATCCTAGTGCCGAACGGACGGCACCTCCGCGTTCAACACACGTACAACCCGGTGACGTCTCCCATGCCTTGATCCAACAAGGAGAGAAGGAGAGGTTGAGGAAGACTCCATCCAGCAGCAGCACGACGGTGTGGTGGTGGTGGAGGAGCGTGGTACTCCAGCAGGGCTTCGCCAAGCACCACAAGAGATGAGGAGGGAGAGAGGTAGGGCTGCACCAGGGAGAGGTCAAAACTCATGTGTTGGCAGCCCCAAAGACCTCAAATATATATAGGGGAGAGGGAGGGGGTTGCGCCCCCACCTAGGGTTCCACCCTAGGGGAGGCGGCCAGCCCAGATCCCATCTGGTGGGGTGGCCAAGGGGGGGAGAGGGGAAACTTGCCCCCCAAGCTAGGTGGGGCGCCCCCTCCCCAAACCCTAGGCGCCTTGGGCCCTTGTGGGGGGGCGCACCAGCCCACCCGGGGCTGGTCCCCTCCCACACTTGGCCCATGCAGCCCTCCGGGGCCGGTGGCCCCACTTGGTGGACCCCCGGGACCCTCCTGGTGGTCCCGGTATGTTACCGATAAAACCCGAAACTTTTCCGGTGACCAAAACAGGACTTCCCATATATAAATCTTTACCTCCGTACCATTCCGGAACTCCTCGTGACGTCCGGGATCTCATCCGGGACTCCGAACAACATTCGGTAACCACGTATATCTATTCCCTATAACCCTAGCGTCATCGAACCTTAAGTGTGTAGACCCTACAGGTTCGGGAACCATGCAGACATGACCGAGATAACTCTCTGGTCAATAACCAACAGCGGGATCTGGATACCCATGTTGGCTCCCACATGTTCCACGATGATCTCATCGGATGAACCACGATGTCAAGGACTTAATCAATCCCGTATACAATTCCCTTTGTCTAGCGGTACGATACTTGCCCGAGATTCGATCGTCGGTATCCCGATACCTTGTTCAATCTCGTTACCGACAAGTCTCTTTACTCGTTCCGTAACACATCATCCCGTGATCAACTCCTTGATCACATTGTGCACATTATGATGATGTCCTACCGAGTGGGCCCAGAGATACCTCTCCGTTTACACGGAGTGACAAATCCCAGTCTCGATTCGTGCCAACCCAACAGACACTTTCGGAGATACCTGTAGTGTACCTTTATAGCCACCCAGTTACGTTGTGACGTTTGGCACACCCAAAGCACTCCTACGGTATCCGGGAGTTGCACAATCTCATGGTCTAAGGAAATGATACTTGACATTAGAAAAGCTTTAGCATACGAACTATACGATCTTGTGCTAGGCTTAGGATTGGGACTTGTCCATCACATCATTCTCCTAATGATGTGATCCCATTATCAACGACATCCAATGTCCATGGTCAGGAAACCGTAACCATCTATTGATCAACGAGCTAGTCAACTAGAGGTTTACTAGGGACATTGTGTTGTCTATGTATCCACACATGTATCTGAGTTTCCTATCAATACAATTCTAGCATGGATAATAAACGATTATCATGAACAAGGAAATATAATAATAACCAATTTATTATTGCCTCTAGGCCATATTTCCAACAGTCTCCCACTTGCACTAGAGTCAGTAATCCAGTTCACATCGATATGTGATTAACACTCAAGGTCACATCCCCATGTGACTAACACCCAAGAGTTCTGGGTTTGATCATGTTATGCTTGTGAGAGAGGTTTCAGTCAACGGGTCTGCAGCATTCAGATCCGTATGTACTTCGCAAATTTCTATGTCATCTTGTAGATGCAACTACTACGCTACATTTGGAGCCATTTCAAATAACTGTTCTACTTGGGGCTATTCTAAATTGTTGCTCCATTATACGTATCCGGTATCTCTACTCAGAGCTATCCGGATAGGTGTTAATCTTGCATCGACGTAACTCTTTACGTCGAACTCTTTATCACCTCCATAACTGAGAAACATATCCTTATTCCTCTAAGGATAATTTAGACCGCTATCTAGTGATCTACTCCTAGATCACCTTTGTACCCTCTTGCCAAATATGTGGCAAGGCACACATCAGGTGTGGTACTCAGCATGGCATACCGTATGGAGCCTATGACAAAAGCATAGGGGACGACCTTCGTCCTTCCTCTTTCTTCTGCCGTGGTCGAGCTTTAAGTCTTAACTTCATACCTTACAACTCAGGCAAGAACTCCTTCTTTGACTGATCCATCTTGAACACCTTCAAGATCATGTCAAGGTATGTGCTCATTTGAAAGTACCATTAAGCGTTTTGATCTATCCTTATAGATCTTGATGCTCAATGTTCAAGTGGCTTAATCCAGGTTTTCTATTGAAAAACACTTTTCAAATAACCCTATATGCTTTCCAGAAATTCTACATCATTTCCGATCAACAATATGTCAACAACATATACTCATCAGAAATTTTATAGTGCTCCCACTCACTTCTTTGGAAATACACGTTTCTCATAAACTATGTATAAACCCAAAATCTTTGATCATCTCATCAAAGCGTACATTCCAACTCTGAGATGCTTACTCCAGTCCTTAGAAGGATTGCTGGAGCTTTGCATACTTGTTAGCATCTTTCAGGATTGACAAAACCTTCTATTGTATCACATACAACTTTTCTTACGAAAACTTGGTAAGAAAACTTGTTTTGACATCCATCTATAAGATTTCATAATCGAAAAATACAGGTAATGCTAACATGATTCCGACGGACTTAAGCATCGCTACGGGTGAGAAATTCTCATCGTAGTCAACTCCTTGAACTTGTCGGAAAACATCTTAACGACAAGTCGAGCTTTCTTAATGGTGATACATACCATCATTGTCCATCTTCCTTTTAAAAATCCATATGTACCTAACAGCCTTACGACCATCAAGTAGTTCTTCCAAAGTCTACACTTTGTTTTCATATATGGATCCTCTCTCGGATTATATGGCCTCGAGCCATTTTGGAATCCAGGCCCACCATCGCTTCTCCATAGCTCGTAGGTTCATTGTTGTCTAGCAACATGACTTCCAAGACAGGATTACGTACCACTCTGAAGTAGTACGCATCCTTGTCATCACACGAGGTTTGGTAGTGACTTGATCTGAAGTTTCATGATCACTATCATAAGCTTCCACTTCAATTGGTGCAGGTGCCACAGGAACAACTCCCTGTGCCCTGCCACACACTAGTTGAAGAGACAGTTCAATAACCTCATCAAGTCTCCACCATCCTCCCACTCAATTCTTTCGAGAGAAATTTTTCCTCGAGAAAGGACCTGATTCTAGAAACAATCCCTTATTACTTTCGGATCTGAGACAGGAGGTATACCCAACTGTTTTGGGTGTCCTATGAAGATGCATTTATCCGCTTTGGGTTCGAGCTTATCAGCCTGAAACTTTTTCACATAAGCATCGTAGCCCCAAACTTTTAAGAAATGACAGCTTAGGTTTCTCTAAACCATAGTTCATACGGTGTCATCTCATCGGAATTACGTGGTGCCCTATTTAAAGTGAATGTGGTTGTCTCTAATGCCTAACCCATAAACAATCGTGGTAATTCGATAAGAGACATCATGGTATTATAACGCCCTCGATGCGACTATATCTCCCACGTGTCGAGGCACGACTTAGAGGCATAATCGCATTGAAGGCATATGTCGCAAGTGAGGTAATCTTCACACAACCCATGTAATATAATAAGGGAAAGAGACACATAGTTGGCTTACATTCGCCACTTCACCCAATTACATGAATAAAGCATTACATCAATCAGATATAATCAAGGCCCGACTACGGAGCCAAAATAAAAGAAGAACCCCAAATGCGACAAAAGGTCCCCGATCGACCCCAACTGGGCTCCACTACTGATCAACTGGAACGAAACACCACAAAGGACAAGATCTGCATCGGGCTCCTCCTGAGCTTGGTTACGTCATCTGCACGGACTCGTTGGCACCTGCAAGCTGGTTTTGGAAGTATCTGTGAGCCACGGGGACTCAGCAATCTCGCACCCTCGTGATCAAGACTATTTAAGCTTATGGGTAAGGTAAGAGGTATGAGGTGGAGCTGCAGCAAGCGGCTAGCAAGTATGGTGGCTAACTTATTCGCAAAAGAGAGCGAGAAGAGGAGGCAAAGCACGTGCGAGAAACTAGAGAGCAACCTGTGCAAACATTACTCCAACACCGTGTCCACTTCCCGGACTCCACCGAGAAGAGGCCATCACGGTAACACACTCAGTTGATTCATTTTAATTAATTAAGGTTCAAGTTATCTACAACCGGACATTAACAAATTCCCATCTCCCATAACCGCGGGCACGGCTTTCGAAAGTTCAAATCCCTGCAGGGGTGTCCCAACTTAGCCCATCACAAGTTCTCACGGTCAACGAAGGAATAGACCTCCACCCGAGACATTCCGATCAGACTCGGTATCCCGGTACAACAAGACATTTCGACAGGGTAAAACTAAACCAGCAACACCGCCCGAATGTGCCGACAAATCCCGATAGGAGCTGCACATATCTCTTTCTCAGGGCATACTCAGATGAGACTAGCTACGAGTAAAACCAACCCTCAAGTTTCCCCGAGGTGGCCCCGCAGGCAGCTCAGTTCGGACCAACACTCAGAGGAGCACTGGCCCGGGGGGGTTAAAATAAAGATGACCCTCGCGCTGGCCGACCCAAGGGAAAGAAAAGGCGAGGTGGCGAATGGTAAAACCAATGTTGGGCATTGCTGGAAGAGCTTTACTTAAGGCGAACTGTCAAGGGGTTCCCATTATAGCCCAACCGCGTAAGGGACGCAAAATCCGGGAACATAACACCGATATGACGGAAACTAGGGCGGCAAGAGTGGAACAAAACACCAGGCATAAGGCCGAGCCTTCCACCCTTTACCCAGTATATAGATGCATTAATTAAGTAAGATATATTGTGATATCCCAACAAGTAAATATGTCCCAACAAGGAACGACATCTCCATGTTCCAACAAGGAACAAACTTCAATCTTCACCTGCAACTAACAATGCTATAAGAGGGGCTGAGCAAAGCGGTAACATAGCCAATCAACGGTTTGCTAGGACATGGTGGGTTAGAGGTTTGACATGGCAATTTGGGAGGCTTGAAAGCAAATGGTAGGCATCGTAGCAATGGCATAGCAAAAGAGCGAGCAATCTAGCATAGCAAAGATAGTAGCGATTTCGAGGGTATGATCATCTTGCCTGAAATCCCGCAAGGAAGAAGAACGAGTCCATGAAGAAGACAAACGGACGTAGACGAACGGATCCTCACAAACGCGACGTTAACGGAACCAACCCGAAGAAGCAAACACCGGAAAAGAAGCAAACAACATAGTAAACAACCATCACATAAGCATGGCACGATGCACAATCAAGTATGATGCATGTCCGGGTTAAGTATGCATGGCATGGCAAAGTGCACAAGTAACACTACAAGTTAAGTGGAGCTCAATATGCAACGGGATGCATATTGACAAAACACCACACCCCATTATTTAGTTCGATCTCGTTTAGCTACTCAACAATATTAAATGTAGTTTAGCATGGCAAGGGGTGAAGCATGATGAAACTATCTATCTAGGCAAGTTTAAATGAGGCCGGAACAACAAAACAACAAGTCCGGAAAAATCCTCATGAGCATATTATAGATCTGGTACTGTTCTACCCTAAACATAATTTTAGGGTTATTAAACATGCAAAACAAGTGCACCATGTTAAACTAGGCAAAATTCTACCCCATTTACATATAAAGTTTGTTAGATTCGGAGCTACGGTTAATTAGTTATGAATTAAATCATTTTAGCATGGCATAGGAGCAAATTTACACAAACAGCAATTTTATCATTTTAAACATGGGTGAAAAAGACAGATTATGAAACTAGACAGAAATCTAATAATATTTCATATATAACTTATTTTAAACTGATGTACCATTTGTGAGTTATTAAATGAATGAAATGCAAGGGTTTCTCTGTAAAACAGGTCTTCTCTGGAATAATAACTAAATCACAGAACTGAAAAAAAACAGATATCGGGCCGAATCCGGCTAGCCCAATAGAGGAAAAGCCAGGGTACTGCTCACATTGGGCCTTGAGGCCTGTGTGTGGCTGGGGCGAAGAGGGAGCTTGGCCTTGGCCTGCTCTAGCGGCGCGCTGGGCCGGAGCAGAGGAGGTCCAAGTGACGATGCAGCGGAGAGGAATCCGACCCACGCGGGAGTCAACGCGCGGCTGGACCGATCGATGCAGGCGCTCGTTCTGCTTGCATTAAACAGGTGCGCTGGCGGCTGGGAGCAGAGCTCCGGCGAGTGTGGCAAACGGCGACGAGGCGAGGGACTTGGCGCGGCGGCGGCTTGCGGAAGAGCAACAATGACGGAACTAGGTGCGGGCGAGGGACTTCGCGCTCGAGACGGATAGGAGGGCGCTGTCCTCGTCAGGAACCCTCGAAGACGACGACGACAGAGACTGCGGCAGGCGACGACGCATCTTGGGTGGCGGAGCTGGAGCGAGGGAGGCGGCTGAGGGAGCGTGGTTGCCGGAGACGCGATCCAGGGCGGTGGGACTTGGGGCTCCATGGCCACGGCGAGGAGTTCCATGGGCGGCGGCGCTGTTCGTTCCTACGATAAGAAGCAGAGGAGGGGATTTGAGAGCTCCGGGAGAGAGGGAGATGAGCAGAGGAGTGAGATGAAGGAGAGGGGCGCAGGACTGGCCTGGTGCTGCTCCGGCGAGCTGCGGCTCGTGGTCGCCGGCTGGAGTGAGCACTCTCACTCGGGAAGAGCTCCTGCTCTCGATCCGGAGGCTGCTGAGGGTGGCGATGAGTTGGTGGGTCGGGAGATGGCTGGATTCGTTGATCGAGGGAAGGAGATGGTTGGCCCTAGCTGAAAACGAGGGAGTTGGTCGGCTCGGCTGGATCATGAGGGATCCCGAGGAAAACAAAGTGGCGGCTCCGCGAGGGAAGGGAGGATGGGACAGGCTAGGACTAAGGTTTCATCTGCTATAAATAGCAACTAGGAATTGGGTAGGGGCTATCGGACCCCTACGATCGTAATCGGACGGTCGCGAATAAAATAGCTAGGGAGTCCAAATAAGAAAACGGTGACGTTTTGTAGACGTTTGGAGATGACCCGGACACAATGGTGACGACTGCCCGGGTCGGGTCCGGGACAACTTTCGGACGCGCGCGAGGGGGGCTGCGGGCTGACGAGAGAGGTTAGGTTGGGCCTGGCGGTAGGTAGTGAGCTGTGTAGGCGGTCTCGAGCTGAGAGAAGAGAAGAGAGGGGAAGGCCCGGCGACTATTTTCGGAGACCGAAAACGTCCGACGTTAGACCGGCTATATTGCCGCTATATTTATCCGTTGGGACATCAAACGGACTCCGAATGCGATGAAACTTGGCAGGCGGTCTACTGACAACAAAACAACACCGCATGCCAACTTTCAACCCATTCCGAGAACATTTTCCGGCCACTTATAAAATAATATTTTGGACATGCCGCGGGCGCGTGCAAGTGTGTCTGGGCTCAGAACGGACAACGGACGGAACAAGGAGACCGGGACTGATGCAAGTTTTGAAAACATGATGATGCAATGCACATGATGACATGACAAGATGCAACATGCAAGTGAATGACAACGCAACAACAGCGAATAACTGGATGACACCTGGCACATCGGTCTCGGGGCATTACAACACTCCACCACTACGAGAGGATCTCGTCCCGAGATCTAGAATGGCACCGGAGGGACAACGGAAGAGAAAGAGAAGTGGTGAGACTAAGTTGCTTCTTTGACAAATGAGTGAAACCAAAGAACCTTGAGAGGTTGAACAAATTCAAGAAAAGAATAAAACGAAGGTGAACTAGGTCGAAAACACTCCGTTAGGAAGAGGAAGAAAGAACATTGCGAAAAGCCTTGAGGTTGAAGGGAAGATATATATTGAAAACACGCTGGTTAAGGAAGGGGATCAAGGAAGACCAAATTCGAACAACACTCCGGTTGAGAAAAGATGCAAGACTTGATAAGGCGAAAAGAACTTGAGGAAAAAGGACACAACACTCCGGTTAAATGGATAAACCAAGAAAAGAACACGATCCTGACAAAACGGAAAGATGGGTTGAAGAGAGCAACATCACAAAGCCTCCGGAACAAAAGTAAGAATGGAATGGGATGAACGAAGGGAAACAAGATCTCGAGGGAGCACGCTTACAACAAATGCTAGAAAGGAGTTGTTGGAAAACCAACAACGAAAAGAATAATCTTGATATGGTCTTATGGAATACATCTCAAAAATTATGAGGTGACAACCTGCCACTCAGGGGAAGAAGAATTGGATTGATATGAACGAGGAGACAAGAAACTTATTTCACCGGAAGGATAAAAGAAGAACTTGGGTCATTTGTAAGCACCATAATAGCAACAATCCTTAGAGAAGGCTTTAGGTGAAATATAACCCAAGATAACTCCAATGACGAGATTGATGGTTTAAAATATCTCATTCATGACAACATGTGAATCATGAAACATGAATTCAAATTATCAAGAATGACATAATAGCACCTCCAATGATACGGAAGAAAGAATGCACTCCGGATTACAATATGAAGAAAGCTTGAGCTCCTTAGAAAAGAAAACTCAATGAAAAACTTCTAGAAGGAAATAAATCCTTGATGAACCATCATGTAGAGACTCCATGAAGAACTCTGGTAAACAAAAGATAACGAAAAGAAAGAGAAGTTGAAAACACAAGGTGAAACCTTGTAATGATTAGATAGATCTTTGGAATGATATAATTTAAATAACTTTGAGCTCCGGAAAGAAAGATTAAACAAGTGAAACCGAGAGTTTTGATGAGGCTCTGGAATAAGGAATTGAATTTACTCGATGAAACAAGAATAAGAATTACATTATGCTTATCCTTCATCAATTAAATTGATGACAATCAACGGATTTCACATATTACTTATTCTCGTGGAAAAGATTAAGAGACATATAACATAAACTTGAGAACGTCTTCGACGAATCCACCGGTAGGATTGAAAACAACAAATGAATTGATATGATAACAAGGTAAGAAGAATCTTGAACGAACCACTGTAAGAATTGAAAATGAACGAAGAAGAAAAATAAAGAAGCACCGGGAAGAATTAGAGAACAAATGAAGATACTTGAGGGAAATTTATATACATCGGAACAAAGAGATCACGAGCTGATAAAAGAATACTTGAATGATGCACCGGTATGATTTGGAGAATGATAGTTGAAAGCTAGAATGAATAATTATGAGATGATGGGCTTCGAAGAATCAAACTGAAAAGACTCCTGAATTACTCCGGATAGGTGAAAAGAATTCTCACGATCAAAACAATTATGAGAGGAAGGCAACAAGCTAGAATCACGAATCTTCACGAGAACGGATATGATTGAAGAGAAAATTATTCCTTGGTCTTTAAATGTTGAGAATGATGACGAGAAACACGACCATGAATCGTTTAGACACACCGGAAGAATCAAAACGAAGAGGTTAAACCAGCGATGAAAAGAATTTGAAAGATCTTGGTGAAAAGCATTTGACTGATGACAATTCATTCTTACGTCATACTTCAAATGAATTTGAGAATAACTCCGGGAGAATAAGAAGAGTCATGTAAGATCCTGGAAAAAGACCTGTGGGTTAGGGCCCACTGAAAAGAAACACCGTAGAATGATTTACTTGAAAAGAGATATTGCACCGGTAGAATTAAAAGGCTTGAATGAGATAAACATCCTCAAAATAGGATTAACGGATCTTGAATGACAAGACGATCCTTCTGAGATATCTTCAGCACTCCGGAACAATTGAATAGCGAGAGGTGAATGATTAAGAATTGCACCAGCATGAGAAAACATTGAAACGAGGAAAATGATATGATCAACAAAGGTTGACTTGAAACCACCGGGGAAGAAAACGAGTGACGAACTTGAAACTCCGTAAGCATCTTCATGACAATCACCGGATATGAACATGAAGGAAAAGAATGGAGAGACTTCCATCGATAAAATGATACTTGATTGAGAAATCTGAGTCCTTGAAGAAAAAGGGTGGGTGGGCAGGAAAACAAATGCAACTTGAGATGGATGAAACGAACACCGTAGAGAAAGCTGAGATTGAAACTTGCAGATGTTGCAATGATCGGATCCATTTGAAGAGAAGCACACCGGTTGAGAAGAGGATTGACATGACAATCTCGATTATCAAGAAGGATTAGTATTCGCATCGGAGTATGAGAACACCATTTGGGGAAGGTATGGAATCAACATTTGACATTGAAGCAACTCGAATACCACAACTGAAAACAAAACAAAGGATTGGCTTGCAGAATAAGCCGGAACAAACATATGATAGAGATTTCGTCCGAAGTTTTCGTGGTGGGGCCTACACGGGCTCGATCGTATAGCACCATCATGTACAAGGCAGTGCACATGACATACGAAGCGTCCCCGAGTCGGCAAAGCCAAGGACTCTTTAAGACACAACGAGACCACTGTAAAACCGACCGTGAATAGGCGGACCACTAGACGTCGAACCCCAATTTCATATCATACATTTGTCGGAAAGATATCCTAAGAGCTACTTGAATTCCCACCTATGAAACTCCCAAACCTTTCTGGTTATGCAATCAGGTGTTGGGGATACAGGGGAAGCATAATATCTCACCCAAACTAGCAAATCCTACATCCAGCTGTATCCATCCTTCAACACATAACCAAGAAACCTTCGGAAATCGTCTACCTCAACCTTCGAAAAGCATCCGTTATACAAGTTATGGCGATACTCCCGAACTCCCGCCCCAATACTGGGTGGCGTCGAGGTTATCTCACCAACGAACTGCATAAAAGAGATTTTTGATGTCGGCATACTAAACTCCGGTATTCCAGAACTGCAACAATAAAATTATGACGACAACACCTCAGAGCTCAACTCCCCGGGACACTTCCACTAAACCCCTGACAGGAGGCACCAAGACAATGTTCTCATCATAAAACCATCGGAACGATTCCAAGATACCCGCGTGATCCTAAAAAAAATTAGTGAAATTTGAGAAGAGAAGAGTGAAAACTCTACGTCAGGATGCCTTACCAGAGCAATGAGGAGACTGGGAAGTAAAAAGAATTCATAATCTCTCCGATATATAATTCCTAAAGACTCAAAACATTTTTCTAGACACAACTCGCCCGCTAAAAACGATCAAGCAATGGGGCTCCTAAGGTCGGGGAAGGCTCTGATACCAACTTATAACGCCCTCGATGCGACTATATCTCCCACGTGTCGAGGCACGACTTAGAGGCATAATCGCATTGAAGGCATATGTCGCAAGTGAGGTAATCTTCACACAACCCATGTAATATAATAAGGGAAAGAGACACATAGTTGGCTTACATTCGCCACTTCACCCAATTACATGAATAAAGCATTACATCAATCAGATACAATCAAGGCCCGACTACGGAGCCAAAATAAAAGAAGAACCCCAAATGCGACAAAAGGTCCCTGATCGACCCCAACTGGGCTCCACTACTGATCAACTGGAACGAAACACCACAAAGGACAAGATCTGCATCGGGCTCCTCCTGAGCTTGGTTACGTCATCTGCACGGACTCGTTGGCACCTGCAAGCTAGTTTTGGAAGTATCTGTGAGCCACGGGGACTCAGCAATCTCGCACCCTCGCGATCAAGACTATTTAAGCTTATGGGTAAGGTAAGAGGTATGAGGTGGAGCTGCTGCAAGCGGCTAGCAAGTATGGTGGCTAACTTATTCGCAAAAGAGAGCGAGAAGAGGAGGCAAAGCGCGTGCGAGAAACTAGAGAGCAACCTGCGCAAACATTACTCCAACACCGTGTCCACTTCCCGGACTCCGCCGAGAAGAGGCCATCACGGTAACACACTTAGTTGATTCATTTTAATTAATTAAGGTTCAAGTTATCTACAACCGGACATTAACAAATTCCCATCTGCCCATAACCGCGGGCACGGCTTTCGAAAGTTCAAATCCCTGCAGGGGTGTCCCAACTTAGCCCATCACAAGTTCTCACGGTCAACGAAGGAATAGACCTCCACCCGAGACATTCCGATCAGACTCGGTATCCCGGTACAACAAGACATTTCGACAGGGTAAAACTAAACCAGCAACACCGCCCGAATGTGCCGACAAATCCCGATAGGAGCTGCACATATCTCTTTCTCAGGGCACACTCAGATGAGAGTAGCTACGAGTAAAACCAACCCTCAAGTTTCCCCGAGGTGGCCCCGCAGGCAGCTCAGTTCGGACCAACACTCAGAGGAGCACTGGCCCGAGGGGGTTAAAATAAAGATGACCCTCAGGCTGGCCGACCCAAGGGAAAGAAAAGGCGAGGTGGCGAATGGTAAAACCAATGTTGGGCATTGCTGGAAGAGCTTTACTTAAGGCGAACTGTCAAGGGGTTCCCATTATAGCCCAACCGCGTAAGGGACGCAAAATCCGGGAACATAACACCGATATGACGGAAACTAGGGCGGCAAGAGTGGAACAAAACACCAGGCATAAGGCCGAGCCTTCCACCCTTTACCCAGTATATAGATGCATTAATTAAGTAAGATATATTGTGATATCCCAACAAGTAAATATGTCCCAACAAGGAACGACATCTCCATGTTCCAACAAGGAACAAACTTCAATCTTCACCTGCAACTAACAACGCTATAAGAGGGGCTGAGCAAAGCGGTAACATAGCCAATCAACGGTTTGCTAGGACACGATGGGTTAGAGGTTTGACATGGCAATTTGGGAGGCTTGAAAGCAAATGGTAGGCATCGTAGCAATGGCATAGCAAAAGAGCGAGCAATCTAGCATAGCAAAGATAGTAGTGATTTCGAGGGTATGATCATCTTGCCTGAAATCCCGCAAGGAAGAAGAACGAGTCCATGAAGAAGACAAACGGACGTAGACGAACGGATCCTCACAAACGCGACGTTAACGGAACCAACCCGAAGAAGCAAACACCGGAAAAGAAGCAAACAACATAGTAAACAACCATCACATAAGCATGGCACGATGCACAATCAAGTATGATGCATGTCCGGGTTAAGTATGCATGGCATGGCAAAGTGCACAAGCAACACTACAAGTTAAGTGGAGCTCAATATGCAACGGGATGCATATTGACAAAACACCACACCCCATTATTTAGTTCGATCTCGTTTAGCTACTCAACAATATTAAATGTTGTTTAGCATGGCAAGGGGTGAAGCATGATGAAACTATCTATCTAGGCAAGTTTAAATGAGGCCGGAACAACAAAACAACAAGTCCGGAAAAATCCTCATGAGCATATTATAGATCTGATACTGTTCTGCCCTAAACATAATTTTAGGGTTATTAAACATGCAAAACAAGTGCACCATGTTAAACTAGGCAAAATTCTACCCCATTTACATATAAAGTTTGTTAGATTCGGAGCTACGGTTAATTAGTTAAGAATTAAATCATTTTAGCATGGCATAGGAGCAAATTTACACAAACAGCAATTTAATCATTTTAAACATGGGTGAAAAAGACAGATTATGAAACTAGACAGAAATCTAATCATATTTCATATATAACTTATTTTAAACCGATGTACCATTTGTGAGTTATTAAATGAATGAAATGCAAGGGTTTTTCTGTAAAACAGGTCTTCTCTGGAATAATAACTAAATCGGAGAACTGAAAAAAAAAACAGATATCGGGCCGAATCCGGCTAGCCCAATAGAGGAAAAGCCAGGGTACTGCTCACATTGGGCCTTGAGGCCTGTGTGTGGCTGGGGCGAAGAGGGAGCTGGGCCTTGGCCTGCTCTAGCGGCGCGCTGGGCCGGAGCAGAGGAGGTCCAAGCGACGATGCAGCAGAGAGGAATCCGACCCACGCGGGAGTCAACGCGCGGCTGGACCGATCGATGCAGGCGCTCGTTCTGCTTGCACTAAACAGGTGCGCTGGCGGCTGGGAGCAGAGCTCCGACGAGTGTGGCAAACGGCGGCGAGGCGAGGGACTTGGCGCGGCGGCGGCTTGCGGAAGAGCAACAACGACGGAACTAGGTGCGGGCGAGGGACTTCACGCTCGAGACGGACAGGAGGGCGCCGTCCTCGTCAGGAACCCTCGAAGACAACGACGACAGAGACTGCGGCAGGCGACGGCGCATCTTGGGTGGCGGAGCTGGAGCGAGGGAGGCGGCTGAGGGAGCGTGGTTGCCGGAGACGCGATCCAGGGCGGCGGGACCTGGGGCTCCATGGCCACGGCGAGGAGTTCCATGGGCGGCGGCGCTGTTCGTTCCTGCGATAAGAAGCAGAGGAGGGGATTTGAGAGCTCCGGGAGAGAGGGAGATGAGCAGAGGAGTGAGATGAAGGAGAGGGGCGCAGGACTGGCCTGGTGCTGCTCCGGCGAGCTGCGGCTCATGGTCGCCGGATGGAGCGAGCACTCTCACTCGGGAAGAGCTCCTGCTCTCGATCCGGAGGTGGCTGAGGGTGGCGATGAGTTGGTGGGTCGGGAGATGGCTGGATTCGTGGATCGAGGGAAGGAGATGGTTGGCCCTAGCTGAAAACGAGGGAGTTGGTCGGCTCGGCTGGATCGTGAGGGATCCCGAGGAAAACAAAGTGGCGGCGGCGCGAGGGAAGGGAGGATGGGACAGGCTAGGACTAGGGTTTCATCTGCTATAAATAGCAACTAGGAATTGGGTAGGGGCTATCGGACCCCTACGAGTAATCGGACGGTGGCGAATAAAATAGCTAGGGAGTCCAAATAAGAAAACGGTGACGTTTTGTAGACGTTTGGAGATGACCCGGACACAACGGTGACGACTGCCCGGGTCGGGTCCGGGACTACTTTCGGACGCGCGCGAGGGGGGCTGCGGGCTGACGAGAGAGGTTAGGTTGGGCCTGGCGGTAGGTAGTGAGCTGTGTAGGCGGTCTCGAGCTGAGAGAAGAGAAGAGAGGGGAAGGCCCGGCGACTGTTTTCGGAGACCGAAAACGTCCGACGTTAGACCGGCTATATTGCCGCTATATTTATCCGTTGGGACATCAAACGGACTCCGAATGCGATGAAACTTGGCAGGCGGTCTACTGACAACAAAACAACACCGCATGCCAACTTTCAACCCATTCCGAGAACATTTTCCGGCCACTTATAAAATAATATTTCGGACATGCCGCGGGCGCGTGCAAGTGTGTCTGGGCTTAGAACGGACAACGGGCGGAACAAGGAGACCGGGACTGATGCAAGTTTTGAAAACATGATGATGTAATGCACATGATGACATGACAAGATGCAACACGCAAGCGAATGACAACGCCACAACAGCGAATAACTGGACGACACCTGGCACATCGGTCTCGGGGCGTTACATGCATCATATCCAATAGGGTGCAGTTATGATGTTCGGACACACCATCACACTATGGTGTTCCAGGTTGTATTAATTGTGAAACAATTTCCACAACGTCTTAATTCTGTGCCAAACTCGTAATTCAGATATTCATCTCTATGATCATATCATAGATATTTTATCCTCTTGTCACGACGATCTTTCAACTTCACCCTGAAATTACTTGAACCTTTCAATAATTCAGACTCGTGATTCATCAAGTAAATGTACTCAACATCTACTCAAATCATCTGTGAAGTAAGAACATAACGATATCCACTACACGCCTCAGCACTCATTGGACTGCACACATCAAAATGTATTACTTCCAACAAGTTGCTTTCTAGTTCCATTTTACTGAAAACGAGGCTTTTAGTCATCTTGCCCATGTGGTATGATTTGCATGTCTCAAGTGATTCAAAATCAAGTGAGTCCAAGCGATCCATCTGTATAGAGTTTCTTCATGCATATCTACCAGCAAACATGGTTCGCATGTCTCAATCCTTTCAAAAATGAGTGAGTCCAAAGATCCATCAACATGGAGCTTCTTCGTTTTATACCAATATGACTCAAATTGCAGTGCCACATTTGTGTGGTATTATCATTACTATCTTATACCTTTGGCATAAAAATGTGTATCACTATGATCGGGATGGTATTATTCAAATAAACAGAGTAACCATTATTCTCCTCAAATGAATAACCGTATCGCGATAGACATAATCCAATCATGTCTATGCTCAATGCAAACACCAAATAACAATTATTTAGGTTTTAATACCAATCTCGATGGTAGAAGGAGCGTACGATATTTGATCAACCTTGGAAATACTTCCAACACATATCGTCATCTCACCTTTTAGCTAGTCTCCGTTTATTCCGTAGCCTTTTGTCTCGAGTTACTAACACTTAGCAACCGAACCGGTATCTAATACCCTGGTGCTACTAGGAGTACTAGTAAAGTACACATTATAATGCATATCCAATATACTTCTGTCGACCTTGCCAGCCTTCTCATCTACCAAGTATCTAGGGTGGTTCTGTTTCAGTGACTGTTCCCCTTATTACAGAAGCACTTAGTCTCGGGCTTGGGTTCAACTTTGGGTTTCTTCACTAGAACAGCAACTGATTTGTTGTTCCATGAAGTATCCCTTTCTTGCCCTTGCCCTTCTTGAAACTAGTGGTTTTACTAACCATCAACGATTGATGCTCCCTTTTGATTTCTACTTTTCGCGGTGTCGCGAATAGCTCAAGGATCATATCTATCCCTGATATGTTATAGTTCATCACGAAGCTCTAGTAGCTTGGTGGCAGTGACTTTGGAGAACCATCACTATTTCATCTGGAAGATCAACTCCCACTCGATTCAAGCGATTGTTGTACTCAGACAATCTGAGCACAAGCTCAAGATTGAGCTTTTCTCCCTTATTATGCAGGCTAAGAAAATCGTCGGAGGTCTTATACCTCTTGACGTGAGCACGAGCCTGAAATCCCAATTTCAGTCCTTGGAACATCTCATATGTTTTGCGATGTTTCAAAAACGTCTTTGGTGCCTCAATTCTAAAACATTTAGCATTACGCACTGAATTATCATGTAGTCATCAAAATGTGTATGTCAGATGTTCGCAACATCGACAGACGACGTTCGAGGTTCAGCACACTGAGTGGTGCATTAAGGACATAAGCCTTCTACTGTCTGCATAAATGCTACTATCAACTTTCAACTAATTTTTCTCTAGGAACATATCTAAACAGTAGAACTGAAGCGCGAGCTACGACATAATTTGCGAAGACCTTTTGACTATGTTCAGGATAATTAAGTTCATCTTATGAACTCCCACTCAGATAGACATCCCTCTAGTCATCTAAGTGATTACATGATCCGAGTCAACTAGGCCGTGTCCGATCATCACGTGAGACGGACTAGTCATCATCGGTGAACATCTTCATGTTGATCGTATCTACCATACGACTCATGCTCGACCTTTCGGTCTCTTGTGTTCCGAGGCCATGTCTGTACATGCTAGGCTCGTCAAGTTAACCTAAGTGTTTCGCATGTGTTCCGAGGCCATGTCTGTACATGCTAGGCTCGTCAACACCCGTTGTATTCGAACGTAAGAATCTATCACACCCGATCATCACGTGGTGCTTTGAAACGACGAACTTTCGCAACGGTGCACAGTTAGGGGGAACACTTTCTTGAAATTTTAATGTGGGATCATCTTATTTACTACCGTCGTTCTAAGAAAATAAGATGCAAAAACATGATAAACATCACATGCAATCAAAAAACAGTGACCTTATATGGCCAATATCATATAGCTCCTTTGATCTCCATCTTGGGGCTCCATGATCATCTTGTCACCGGCATGACACCATGATCTCCATCATCATGATCTCCATCATCGTGTCTTCATGAAGTTGTCTCGCCAACTATTACTTCTACTACTACAGCCAACGGTAGCAATAAAGTAAAGTAATTACATGACGTTTATATTGACACGCAGGTCATAAATAAATTAAGACCCCGACTCGATGTCACATCGATCTAGCATGTAACACCTCATATCGCTTTGCGGCCTCACGCACGGTATCCCCACGGGTGTCGCCTTACCTTTGTCCGGGACCGTTTGCGCATTTTGGCACACGTATATGATGGTGTCGCTAGCATCCATATGATAAAGAGCCCGGGCTGACATGGCTAGTCGTAAACCCAAAGTGGCACTAACTTACAGGGACAGGCATTCATGACCCAGCATCAAACGTGTCGGTCATCAGCGAGTGAATCCAGGCTGTAGCACTGGGCTAACAGGACTCCGGTGAACCGGGCTGTAGCGGGCTAGCAGGACTCCGGTATTCATCGCGTGACATTTCCCCGAAGGGACAGACACAGGATCGAAGAAGGACACATGCCGGCCTGCCTAAGTGTTCCGGAGCAGTAGCAAGCTACCAGGGCTCAATGGAAGCACTAGGAGACATTTCCCGGTAAGAGAGGCTACTAAGAATAAACAACTAGATAGTCAGATCCCACACATAGCAATACACATTACACGTACGCATAACATGCAAGTATGTGCTGTACAACATGGCATCACAGCATAACTCAACAACTCATATAGATAAAGGCTCAGAAGAGCCGTCATAGCAATTATTGCAAACAGGGGTCACAAGACCCATCATACAGAGCATACAAGCAACAAGCGGAAGCATTACATGTCTGGGTACAGACATCTACAAATGAAAAAGGCTGAAGAGCCTGATTATCTACAACATCCGATCAAGATCGTAGCTGAGGTACTAGCTACTAGTCGAAGTCCATGAGAACACTAGTAAGACCGAAGTCTCCGCTGCAAAAAACATAAATAAAGCAACATGAGTACAAAGGTACTCAGCAAGACTTACATCAGATCCTATCATACATGCATTTGTATCAAGAGGGTAATGTGGGGTTTAGTTGCAGCAAGCCAGCTTTGACTCTGTGGCTATCCTGTTCTACGACTACCAGAAACTCTGGAGGTGAAACAACGTACACGAGTCCACTAATCACCACACAATACACTACTATGGACTCATCCCCGTCTCCCTACGAGAAGGCCATCCATAGCACTCACCCTTGTCTTGAGCATTTTAGGGTATCCACTTCAAGTGGTCTATGTACCATGTAAGCATCCAAGAAGTCCATAACCGCGGACCCGGCTATTCGAATAGATCATGTTAACCCTGCAGGGGTGTACTTCTTCACACACGCTCTCGCCACTTACCGCCATGTACACGTCATGTATCTCGGCAACCTTCAAGCGGAAGCCTGGCGAGGGTGTCGGCCACGACCTGACTAACCACACAAGACTCTAATCCAGGTTTATCGCCTATTCGGGTTCCATCCGCAAGGAGATCCAGCCGGGGTTTCACTCACGGCCCCAAACGATGTGTGCAGGGTTCCCAAGCCCACCTCGCCGGATGGATCTACGCTTGGTACACCGTGCCACTGGTGCCTAGTCTGTCCCAAGCCCACCTGGCCGGGTGCCACTTGGTAGACTACTAACACTACCTACAAACACCAGAAACTAGTTGCGACTCCTGGACAGAGACCAAGTTGGTTAATAAGCCGAGAGGGGTCGAGTTACCGGAACCCAATGTGTGGTAGTATCGAGTCATTGGACAACATACATAGAACTCAGTGCTTAAGGGCGGTTCCAGTGAGACAACCCACCATGTACTCCTACATGGCCTCTCACCGCTACCTTTACCAAATCGTGTTCACACACTTAACTCTCAGCACCAGAACATATTGTAACACTCCAATTCATTCCCAATGAATCAGACCTGACACAACTCTAAGCAATAGCAGGCATAGCATGGTAGGAACACATCAGTGGCTTCAATCAACTCCTACACATGCTAGTGGGTTTCAACTATTTACTGTGGCAATGACAGGTCATGCAGAGGAATGGGTTCAACTACCGCAGCACAAAGTAGCAGATGAATCGTTGTTGTCCTAATGCAATAACTGAGAGCAGGAGCGAGAGAGTAGGGTTTTATCGAAATGAACAAGGGGGTTTGCTTGCCTAGTAAATCAACAAGGGAGGCACTGCTTCACCGACAGGTACTCTGGAACGTCTCCGAAGCAGGACCTATCGAGAAGGAACGGTGCCGGCAATCAAAACACAATCATATGCAACAATATGATGCATGAGCATGGCATGTAGATGTGATGCTGTTTGAGCTAATGCAACTAGTATTCAATTGAATGAAGTCCATTTGAACAAAAGGTTCAAATGCAACTCCAAAAATAAGTCTCTTAATATGCCATAATGTGTTTTCCCATATTCAGCATGTATAAGTTGGTTTGTCATGCATGAAACTAGTACAGATGGAAAGATTGCATTTTTCTGATAATTTTTCATATATAAATTATTTCAATCTGAGCTACGGTTGAATTTCTATGAATTTTTGAAGTTTAAATCAATTTCTGGAATTTCCTGATTTAATTTAAAACCAGAAATTATATATTGCGTCAGCATTGAGTAAGCATGACGTCAGCAGTCAACTGGGCTGGTCCGGGTCAACCCTGACGTGTGGGACCCACACGTCAGTGACAGGGGGGTTAACCCCGAGTCAAACCTGGGCTGATTAGCTTTGACTAAGCCCTGGGGCCCACTCGTCAGCGTCAGTAGGTGGGGATTAGTGCATAATTAACGGAGCCACATCAGCCCGCCGGAGTTCTGGCCGGCGGCGACCAATAACGCGGCGGCGACTTGCCGGACTTGCGCTACAAGCGGCGTTTGGTCGCGCGAAGACCACCGGGGCGTAGCCCGTCGTCGTCCGCATCCAGGGGAGCTGGTGGGGGGCTGGGGGGGCGCTGGAGCTCACCGGAGCAAAGCTCACGGCGGCAGCCGGAGTTCGGGATAGCGCGGGCGTGGGGCTGCAGCTCGCGTTCGAGCGAACGGAGGGCACAGGCGGTAGCTACGAGGCAGCAGGAGCACATCGAGCTATCTACGCGAGGCGGAGGTGCTCGGGGGCACGGAGCTCGCCGGCCATGGCGGACGGCGGCTTCGGGCGCTCGCGGGGCAGCGGCTACAGGGCACGCGCGAGAGAGAGAGGTGAGGGGAAAGGAAGAGGGGCTCACGGCAGACTCGCAGAGCAGGCCGGTGTGCTCGGGGACGTCCTGCGTCCGGCGAATCGACGGCGATGGCGGCGAGGTCCATCGACGGTGATGGCGGCGAGGTCCATCTCTGGCTGGGCCGGCCTGCTGCGGCTGGGCTGCACAGGGGAAGCCCCAGGTAAGCCCCTCCTTCTTTTATTTCTGTTTTTCTATTTTTTCTGACATTTGTTTTGATTTAATAAAAATACTAAACCATTTTATTTGCTTATGCCAATTTTTGTAGGGGCTAATGGTATTATTCCAGAGCTCCTTTATAAATGGCATAATTTTTTGGAGATATATTAATATATATAACTAATATATTTCCAAAGCAAATATTTATCGAATTAATCCAAATGGCCAAAATAAATATCCATGAGCTCCTAAAAATATTGTTTTGATTTTTATCTCTGTCCAATATTTTCAGAGAGCAACATGAGCATTTTCTTGGACCCTTTTGGAGAAATTTTTATTTGGGTCATTTTCAAAAATGATTCTGAGGGTTCCACCAATCCTCATTTCAAATTTAAATGAAATTTAAATATGATGCACAACTGACTGGCTAGTCTAGGTCATACCAGACTAGGGATGTGACAACTCGCCCCCACTTGAACAAATCTCGTCCCGAGATTCAGGGGTCGACGGAAAGAAAGCGGGGTACTCCAGTCGAAGACGATCTTCTCGTTCCCAAGTAGCTTCTCTCTCGGAATGATGGGACCACTGAACTTTGAGAAACTTGATGTTCTGACGTCGAGTGACACGCTCTGCTTGATCAAGAATGCGAACCGGGTACTCTCGGTAGGTGAGGTTATCTTGGAGATCAAGCGTTTCGTGGTCCACTCCGCGGATGGAATCCGAGAAGCAACGCCTGAGTTGAGAGACGTGGAAGACATCATGAACTCGAGAAAGATGTGGGGGTAGTTCCAACTGGTAGGCAACCTCTCCTTGTTTAGCGAGAATACGAAAAGGACCAATGTAACGAGGAGCCAACTTGCCCTTGACACCGAAACGATGGGTACCCTTCAAAGGAGTAACCCGAAGGTAAGCTTGGTCGCCAATTTCATAAGTCATATCCTTATGATGACGATCGTACTGGCTTTTCTGACGAGACTGGGCTGTTTTCAAATTCTCACGAATGATGCGAACTTGCTCTTCTGCCTCCTGGATCATGTCCGGTCCAAAGAATTGTCTTTCACCGGTTTCTGACCAGTTCAAAGGTGTTCGACATCTTCGTCCATAGAGAACCTCAAAAGGAGCTTTCTTGAGGCTGGATTGGTAGCTATTGTTATAAGCAAACTCGGCGAAAGGAAGACATTTCTCCCAATCCATACCGAAGGAGATAACGCAAGCTCTAAGCATGTCTTCAAGAATTTGATTGACCCGTTCCACCTGACCACTCGACTGAGGGTGGAAAGCGGTACTGAAGGAAAGATGGGTTCCCATGGCAGTTTGGAAGCTCTCCCAAAAATGAGAAGTGAAAAGACTGCCACGGTCTGAATTGATCTCTAGTGGAACACCATGAAGTGACACTATTCGAGAAATATATAAGTCAGCAAGCTGACCAGCAGTGATACTTTCCCGAACAGGAAGGAAGTGAGCCACTTTGGAAAGACGATCAACGACTACGAAGATAGCGTTATTCCCTTTCTTGGTCCTGGGAAAGCCGGTAATGAAGTCCATACCAACTTTATCCCATTTCCACTCAGGAATAGCTAAAGGCTGAAGGGTGCCAGCAGGCCTTTGATGCTCTGCCTTAACGCGACGACAAACGTCACAGTTAGCAATGAACTCAGCGATTTCTCTCTTCATCCTAGTCCACCAGAACCTCTGGCGTAGATCCTGATACATCTTAGTACTACCGGGATGAATCGTGAGAGGAGATTCATGCGCCTCCTTAAGAATCAGTTGTCGAAGATGTTGCTTCTTGGGGACCACCAGGCGGTTCCCAAAGAAAACAACACCTCGATCATCTATAGAGAAACTACCAGCAATACCCTTGGCAATGTTTCTCTTGATCCGGGTAATCCCCGTATCATGCTTCTGGGCTTCTATGATAAGATCCACAAGGGTAGGTTTCGCCACCAAGGTAGAAAGGAATCCGTGAGGAGCAATGTGAAGATTAAGCTTACAGAATTCCTCATGGAGAAGTGGTTGGCCTTGCTGCAACATGAGATTGTTGTAATAGGATTTACGGCTTAGAGCATCAGCCATGACATTGGCTTTGCCTGGGGTGTAGGTAATCCCTAGATCATAATCTGTGATTAACTCCAACCAACGTCTTTGCGTAAGGTTCAAATCTGGTTGGGTGAAGATATACTTGAGACTCTGGTGATCGGTGTAGATCTCGCAACGTTTACCAAGGAGGTAATGTCGCCAGGTCTTGAGTGCATAGACTACGGCTGCAAGCTCTAGATCATGTGTGGGATAATTATCCTCATGTGGATGCAACTTTCGAGATGCATAGGCAATCACATGACAATCCTGCATAAGAATGCAACCTAGTCCCTGTCGTGAGGCATCGCAGTAGATAATAAAGTCTTTAGTGAAATCCGGTGGCACAAGTATGGGAGCAGAAGTCAGGCGCCTTTTCAGTTCCTGAAAAGTGTGTTCACACTGTGGGGACCACTCAAACTTTTTATCTTTCTTGAGAAGTTCCGTGAGGGGTTTGGCTACTTTGGAGAAGTTTTCAACAAAGCGGCGACAATAGCTGGCTAGACCAAGGAAACTCCTAACTTGTTTAACGGTCTCAGGTGGAGTCCAATCGAGAACAGCCTGAACTCTCTCGGGATTGACAGCAATGCCCTTACCAGAGATTACGTGGCCTAGGTAGGTCACTTCTGGCAACCAAAATTCGCACTTGGAGAACTTGGCATAAAGGCGGTGCTCTCTGAGCTTTTCTAACACAAGTCTAAGATGTTCGGCATGCTCTTCCTCGTTCTTCGAGTAGATAAGAATATCATCGAGGTAAACCACGACGAACTTATCTAAGTACTCCATGAAGATCGAGTTCATTAGGCGGGAGAATGTAGCTGGGGCGTTGGTTAGGCCAAAGGACATGACGGTGTACTCGTACTGACCATAACGAGTAACAAAAGCTGTCTTGGGAATGTCCCCGTTTCTGATTTTGATTTGGTGGTATCCTAACCTTAAATCCATCTTGGAAAAGACTGAGGATCCAGCGAGCTGATCATACAGGTCGTTGATCCTGGGGAGCGGATACTTGTTCTTTATCGTGACCAAATTAACGGGACGATAATCAACGACCATCCGGTCCGTACCGTCTTTCTTCTTGACAAAGAGGACGGGGCAAGCCCAAGGAGAAGAACTAGGACGGATGAAACCCTTTTGCAAGGACTCATCAAGTTGTTTCTTAAGCTCGGCTAGTTCTAAGGGTGCCATCTTGTAGGGTCTCCTAGCGATTGGAGCAGTTCCTGGGATAAGATCTATGACGAACTCTACATCTCTGTCAGGCGGAACACCTGGCAGTTCCTCTGGAAAGACATCCGGAAAGTCACGGACTACCGGGATATCTTCAAGGTCTGGAAGAGGACTGGCATTAAGGGAATAGAGCTGACGCTTTGCAACTCTAGTGGAGACAATGGCTATCTTGCCAGATGGGTGTGTGAGCTGAACAGACCTGGTGAAACAATCAATCTTGGCATGATGAGCTGTCATCCAGTCCATACCCAAGATGATGTTAATATCCGAAGACTTGAGAGATATCAAGGAAGCAAGGAATGCAAGTCTGTCCACAAGGATTTCATTGCCATAACTTATCCTAGAAGTTTGCCATTTGGATCCAGGAGTTTGAATAAGTAGTGGAGAGGGCATATCACAAAATGACATGTCGTGCAAGCGGGCATAGCTTTCAGAAATGAAGGAATGAGACGCTCCAGTATCGAACAAAACCGATGCCGGATGACAGTTGACAAGGAGTGTACCAAGAACGACATCTGGATCATCATGAGCGGCTCTAGCTGAGACGTGATGCACACGTCCATGTTCAGTGGGAGCTGACTTGGCACTGATCATCTTACGTGATGGCTTACCACGGCCAATAGACTTCTCGGGCTGGGGTGGAGCAACTCTGGTCTGAGTGCAAATACGGGCAGTGTGGCCTGGCTCTCCGCACTTGTAGCAAATCTTGGAGGTAGGATGTGGACCTGCATTGGAAGGCGGTCCACCAATAGGCCTGGGTGGAGCATACTGCTGAACTGGATGAGGTGCCACATAAGACGGCCTCGATACATATTTGGGTGGAAGAGCGGAGTTTGGAACCCAAATCCGGCGCTTCTGAGAGCTAGAACCGGAGGAAGATCCCAAATCACGGGTGTGCTTACGAGACTCCTCGTAAGTGAGCTGAGCTGTCTCTGCATTAATGGCTTTGTTCACAAGAGCTTGGAATGTATCACAGTGATGCAGGTGGAGATCACGACGCAACTTGGGGTTGAGACCCTTCCGGAACCTAGCTTGCTTCTTGGCGTCCGTGGACACCTCTTCTGTGGCATAACGGGCGAGGTTCTCAAACTCTCTACTATAGGCATCAACAACCATCTTACCCTGGGTGAAACTACAGAACTCTTCTCTCTTGCGATCAATGAGGGCTTCAGGAATGTGATGCCCGCGAAAAGCCTCAGTGAAATCCTTCCAGGTAGGAATCTGGCCAGCTGGAAGCATAGCCTCATAGTTCTGCCACCAAAGACTAGCAGGACCTTCCAGGTGGTGTGCAGCATAGGTGACCTTGTCACTTTCGGCTACGCTCGCGGAATGCAGCTTATGAGTGATGCTACGGAGCCAGTCATCTGCATCGAGTGGCTCGATGGAATGATGAAAGGTAGGTGGGTGCAAGCGAATGAAGTCATGAATGGTCACAGACTTATTGGACTGATGTGCGGTGTTCTCCTCGATACGTGCCAACAAGCGGTTGGACTCACGCTTGTTCCTCTCCATCTCTAGCATGAACTCTGTCAACGAAGGCTGGTCGGGAGAATCCTCATCCCTACCATCTCCGTGGTTCTGGCCATGAGCAACGGAACTTCGCTTAGCCGATGACATCCTGAGAAACGAACCAAGGACGGAATCAGCATCAACTATGGACTGTAGAATGTAGGACAAGGAATTAGTATCTCTCGAACTCATAGGGAAATTTCGGCAGCATAACGGCAGTAAAATGCTCAGGATGAGACATCCTACTAAAAATGGGGTGGTAACATACTCATCATCATCACTCAAGGTTCGGAGGTAGTACTAAACAGACTACACCGGAAGTACTCGAAAACTGGGGTATGACTCTGATCAACCAATCCTATGGGACTACGGAGTAGTAACACGTGATCCTGATAGACGGAAGAGAAAGCCTAGTTCCTTAACCCCGTCGGAAAGATAGGACGACTCAGATCAGAAGGTCATGAGGTATAAGGAGTAAAAAGAGCCTTACGTTCCAACCCACAATCAATTCCCTTACATAACTAAAGATTTTCTAGACACAACTTCGACCAGTATGGCTTGGTAAACCTACAGGCAGTCAGGCTCTGATACCAACGCTGTCAGGACCCCGACTCGATGTCACATCGATCTAGCATGTAACACCTCATATCGCTTTGCGGCCTCACGCACGGTATCCCCACGGGTGTCGCCTTACCTTTGTCCGGGACCGTTTGCGCATTTTGGCACACGTATATGATGGTGTCGCTAGCATCCATATGATAAAGAGCCCGGGCTGACATGGCTAGTCATAAACCCAAAGTGGCACTAACTTACAGGGACAGGCATTCATGACCCAGCATCGAACGTGTCGGTCATCAGCGAGTGAATCCAGGCTGTAGCACTGGGCTAACAGGACTCCGGTGAACCGGGCTGTAGCGGGCTAGCAGGACTCCGGTATTCATCGCGTGACATTTCCCCGAAGGGACAGACACAGGATCGAAGAAGGACACATGCCGGCCTGCCTAAGTGTTCCGGAGCAGTAGCAAGCTACCAGGGCTCAGTGGAAGCACTAGGAGACATTTCCCGGTAAGAGAGGCTACTAAGAATAAACAACTAGATAGTCAGATCCCACACATAGCAATACACATTACACGTACGCATAACATGCAAGTATGTGCTGTACAACATGGCATCACAGCATAACTCAACAACTCATATAGATAAAGGCTCAGAAGAGCCGTCATAGCAATTATTGCAAACAGGGGTCACAAGACCCATCATACAGAGCATACAAGCAACAAGCGGAAGCATTACATGTCTGGGTACAGACATCTACAAATGAAAAAGGCTGAAGAGCCTTATTATCTACAACATCCGATCAAGATCGTAGCTGAGGTACTAGCTACTAGTCGAAGTCCATGAGAACACTAGTAAGACCGAAGTCTCCGCTACAAAAACATAAATAAAGCAACATGAGTACAAAGGTACTCAGCAAGACTTACATCAGATCCTATCATACATGCATTTGTATCAAGAGGGTAATGTGGGGTTTAGTTGCAGCAAGCCAGCTTTGACTCTGTGGCTATCCTGTTCTACGACTACCAGAAACTCTGGAGGTGAAACAACGTACACGAGTCCACTAATCACCACACAATACACTACTATGGACTCATCCCCGTCTCCCTACGAGAAGGCCATCCATAGCACTCACCCTTGTCTTGAGCATTTTAGGGTATCCACTTCAAGTGGTCTATGTACCATGTAAGCATCCAAGAAGTCCATAACCGCGGACCCGGCTATTCGAATAGATCATGTTAACCCTGCAGGGGTGTACTTCTTCACACACGCTCTCGCCACTTACCGCCATGTACACGTCATGTATCTCGGCAACCTTCAAGCGGAAGCCTGGCGAGGGTGTCGGCCACGACCTGACTAACCACACAAGACTCTAATCCAGGTTTATCGCCTATTCGGGTTCCATCCGCAAGGAGATCCAGCCGGGGTTTCACTCACGGCCCCAAACGATGTGTGCAGGGTTCCCAAGCCCACCTCGCCGGATGGATCTACGCTTGGTACACCGTGCCACTGGTGCCTAGTCTGTCCCAAGCCCACCTGGCCGGGTGCCACTTGGTAGACTACTAACACTACCTACAAACACCAGAAACTAGTTGCGACTCCTGGACAGAGACCAAGTTGGTTAATAAGCCGAGAGGGGTCGAGTTACCGGAACCCAATGTGTGGTAGTATCGAGTCATTGGACAACATACATAGAACTCAGTGCTTAAGGGCGGTTCCAGTGAGACAACCCACCATGTACTCCTACATGGCCTCTCACCGCTACCTTTACCAAATCGTGTTCACACACTTAACTCTCAGCACCAGAACATATTGTAACACTCCAATTCATTCCCAATGAATCAGACCTGACACAACTCTAAGCAATAGCAGGCATAGCATGGTAGGAACACATCAGTGGCTTCAATCAACTCCTACACATGCTAGTGGGTTTCAACTATTTACTGTGGCAATGACAGGTCATGCAGAGGAATGGGTTCAACTACCGCAGCACAAAGTAGCAGATGAATCGTTGTTGTCCTAATGCAATAACTGAGAGCAGGAGCGAGAGAGTAGGGTTTTATCGAAATGAACAAGGGGGTTTGCTTGCCTGGTAAATCAACAAGGGAGGCACTGCTTCACCGACAGGTACTCTGGAACGTCTCCGAAGCAGGACCTATCGAGACGGAACGGTGCCGGCAATCAAAACACAATCATATGCAACAATATGATGCATGAGCATGGCATGTAGATGTGATGCTGTTTGAGCTAATGCAACTAGTATTCAATTGAATGAAGTCCATTTGAACAAAAGGTTCAAATGCAACTCCAAAAATAAGTCTCTTAATATGCCATAATGTGTTTTCCCATATTCAGCATGTATAAGTTGGTTTGTCATGCATGAAACTAGTACAGATGGAAAGATTGCATTTTTCTGATAATTTTTCATATATAAATTATTTCAATCTGAGCTACGGTTGAATTTCTATGAATTTTTGAAGTTTAAATCAATTTCTGGAATTTCCTGATTTAATTTAAAACCAGAAATTATATATTGCGTCAGCATTGAGTAAGCATGACGTCAGCAGTCAACTGGGCTGGTCCGGGTCAACCCTGACGTGTGGGACCCACACGTCAGTGACAGGGGGGTTAACCCCGAGTCAAACCTGGGCTGATTAGCTTTGACTAAGCCCTGGGGCCCACTCGTCAGCGTCAGTAGGTGGGGATTAGTGCATAATTAACGGAGCCACGTCAGCCCGCCGGAGTTCTAGCCGGCGGCGACCAATAACGCGGCGGCGACTTGCCGGACTTGCGCTACAAGCGGCGTTTGGTCGCGCGAAGACCACCGGGGCGTAGCCCGTCGTCGTCCGCATCCAGGGGAGCTGGTGGGGGGCTGGGGGGCGCCGGAGCTCACCGGAGCAAAGCTCACGGCGGCAGCCGGAGTTCGGGATAGCGCGGGCGTGGGGCTGCAGCTCGCGTTCGAGCGAACGGAGGGCACAGGCGGTAGCTACGAGGCAGCAGGAGCACATCGAGCTATCTACGCGAGGCGGAGGTGCTCGGGGGCACGGAGCTCGCCGGCCATGGCGGACGGCGGCTTCGGGCGCTCGCGGGGCAGCGGCTACAGGGCACGCGCGAGAGAGAGAGGTGAGGGGAAAGGAAGAGGGGCTCACGGCGGACTCGCAGAGCAGGCCGGTGTGCTCGGGGACGTCCTGCGTCCGGCGAATCGACGGCGATGGCGGCGAGGTCGATCTCCGGCGTCGGTGGTGAAGAAGACAACGGCGTCGGCGATGGAGCGCGTCCGGAGGTGCGTGGCTTGACGAGGAGGTAGAGGGGGTCGTGGCGGAGCTGGGAGGCGTGTCAGGGAGGCGAGGGGAGGCCGGTGGCCACGGCCACGGCGAGCGATGGCGGCGGCAGCACTCGGGTGCGCTCGGGGAAGAGAGAACCAGGGAGGAGGGAGAGCGAGAGGGAGGGGAAAAGGACCGGGGCGGCTGCGTGGCGACGATCCGGACCATCCAGAACGGCGAGGGGAGGACAGGCAGGCAGGGAGGGAGGAGGCGTGGCGCGGTGGCGCGCGCGCGCGCCGGGCATGCTCCGTTCCCCTGTCGGGAAGGAAGACGACAGAGGAGGGGAGCCAGGTGGGCTGGGCCACCTGCTGGCTGGGCCGGCCTGCTGCGGCTGGGCTGCACAGGGGAAGCCCCAGGTAAGCCCCTCCTTCTTTTATTTCTGTTTTTCTATTTTTTTCTGACATTTGTTTTGATTTAATAAAAATACTAAACCATTTTATTTGCTTATGCCAATTTTTGTAGGGGCTAATGGTATTATTCCAGAGCTCCTTTATAAATGGCATAATTTTTTGGAGATATATTAATATATATAACTAATATATTTCCAAAGCAAATATTTATCGAATTAATCCAAATGGCCAAAATAAATATCCATGAGCTCCTAAAAATATTGTTTTGATTTTTATCTCTGTCCAATATTTTCAGAGAGCAACATGAGCATTTTCTTGGACCCTTTTGGAGAAATTTTTATTTGGGTCATTTTCAAAAATGATTCTGAGGGTTCCACCAATCCTCATTTCAAATTTAAATGAAATTTAAATATGATGCACAACTGACTGGCTAGTCTAGGTCATACCAGACTAGGGATGTGACACGTACGTGTAAGGTTGGTCCGGGCCGCTTCATCCCACGATGCCGCCGAATCAAGATAAGACTAGTAACGGCAAGATAATTGACAATATCGACGCCCACAACTACTTTGTGTTCTACTCGTGCATAGTAACTACGCATAGACCTAGCTCATGATGCCACTGTTGGGGAACGTAGCAGAAATTCAAAATTTTCCTATGTGTCACCAAGATCTATCTATGGAGAGACCAGCAACGAGGGGAAGGAGAGTGCATCTACATACCCTTGTAGATCGCTAAGTGGAAGCGTTCAAGAGAACGGGGTTGAAGGAGTCGTACTCGTCGTGATCCAAATCACCGGAGATCCTAGTGCCGAACGGACGGCACCTCTGCGTTCAACACACGTACAGCCCGGTGACGTCTCCCATGCCTTGATCCAGCAAGGAGAGAAGGAGAGGTTGAGGAAGACTCCATCCAGCAGCAGCACGATGGCGTGGTGGTGGTGGAGGAGCGTGGTACTCCAGCAGGGCTTCGCCAAGCACCGCAAGAGACGAGGAGGGAGAGAGGTAGGGCTGCGCCAGGGAGAGGTCAAAACTCATGTGTTGGCAGCCCCAAAGACCTCAACTATATATAGGAGAGAGGGAGGGGGCTGCGCCCCCACCTAGGGTTCCACCCTAGGGGCGGCGGCCAGCCTAGATCCCATCTGGTGGGGCGGCCAAGGGGAGGGAGAGGGGAAACTTGCCCCCCAAGCTAGGTGGGGCGCCCCCTCCCCAAACCCTAGGCGCCTTGGGCCCTTGTGGGGGGGGCGCACCAGCCCAACTGGGGCTGGTCCCCTCCCACACTTGACCATGCAGCCCTCCGGGGCCGGTGGCCCCACTTGGTGGACCCCCGGGACCCTCCTGGTGGTCCCGGTATGTTACCGATAAAACCCAAAACTTTTCCGGTGACCAAAACAGGACTTCCCATATATAAATCTTTACCTCCGGACCATTCCGGAACTCCTCGTGACGTCCGAGATCTCATCCGGGACTCTGAACAACATTCGGTAACCACGTATATCTATTCCCTATAACCCTAGCGTCATCGAACCTTAAGTGTGTAGACCCTACAGGTTCGGGAACCATGCAGACATGACCGAGATAACTCTCTGGTCAATAACCAACAGCGGGATCTGAATACCCATGTTGGCTCCCACATGTTCCACGATGATCTCATCGGATGAACCACGATGTCAAGGACTTAATCAATCCCGTATACAATTCCCTTTGTCTAGCGGTACGATACTTGCCCGAGATTCGATCGTCGGTATCCCGATACCTTGTTCAATCTCATTACCGACAAGTCTCTTTACTCGTTCCGTAACACATCATCCCGTGATCAACTCCTTGATCACATTGTGCACATTATGATGATGTCCTACCGAGTGGGCCCAGAGATACCTCTCCGTTTACACGGAGTGACAAATCCCAGTCTCGATTCGTGCCAACCCAACAGACACTTTCGGAGATACCTGTAGTGTACCTTTATAGCCACCCAGTTACGTGTGACGTTTGGCACACCCAAAGCACTCCTACGGTATCCGGGAGTTGCACAATCTCATGGTCTAAGGAAATGATACTTGGCATTAGAAAAGCTTTAGCATACGAACTATACGATCTTGTGCTAGGCTTAGGATTGGGTCTTGTCCATCACATCATTCTCCTAATGATGTGATCCCGTTATCAACGACATCCAATGTCCATGGTCAGGAAACCGTAACCATCTATTGATCAACGAGCTAGTCAACTAGAGGTTTACTAGGGACGTTGTGTTGTCTATGTATCCACACATGTATCTGAGTTTCCTATCAATACAAATCTAGCATGGATAATAAACGATTATCATGAACAAGGAAATATAATAATAACCAATTTATTATTGCCTCTAGGGCATATTTCCAATAGATGGGGATCCATAAACTCTTATCAAGCGAAGATGCAAGCAAAAAGAAGGCACATGGTAACACAAGATCGAACGGAAAAAGGGCGAAAGAAAAGGGCAAATGTTTTCGAAAATCGTTTTAAAAGTGGGGGAGAGGAAAACGGGAGGCGAATGGCAAATAAGGTAATGCGAGGGAGAAGAGTATATGATGGATACTTGGTATGTCTTGACTTGGCGTAGATCTCCCCGGCAATGGCGCCAGAAATCCTTCTTGCTACCTCTTGAGCATGCGTTGGTTTTCCCTTGAAGAGGAAAGGGTGATGCAGCAAAGTAGCATAAGTATTTCCCTCAGTTTTTCAGAACCAAGGTATCAATCCAGTAGGAAACAACACACAAGTCATCTTGTACCTGCACAAACAATCAAGAACCTTGCAACCAACGCAATAAAGGGGTTGTCAATCCCTTCACGGTCACTTGCGAAAGTGAGATCTGATAGAGATAGTAAGATAAATATTTTTGGTATTTCGTTGTATAGATTGGAAAATAAAGATTGGAAAATAGTAAATGAGATGCGATAATAAAAGAGATGCAATATAATAAGAAAGAGACCCGAGGACCATAGGTTTCACTAGTGGCTTCTCTCATGATAGCATGTATTACGGTGGGTGAACAAATTACTGCCAAGCAATTGATAGAAAAGTGCATAGTTATGAAGATATCTAAGGCAATGATCATGAATATAGGCATCACGTCCGTGTCAAGTAGATCGAAACGATTCTGCATCTACTACTATTACTCCACACATCGACCTCTATCCAGCATGCATCTAGAGTATTAAGTTCATAAGAACAGAGTAATGCTTTAAGCAAGATGACATGATGTAGAGGGATAAACTCAAGCAATATGACATAAACCCCATCTTTTTATCCTCGATGGCAACAATACAATACGTGCCTTGTTGCCCCTATTGTCACTGGGAAAGGACACCGCAAGATTGAACCCAAAGCTAAGCACTTCTCCCATTGCAAGAAAGATCAATCTAGTAGGCCAAACTAAATTGATAATTCGAAGAGACTTGCAAAGCTATCAAATCATACATATAAGAATTCAGAGAAGAACCAAATAATACTCATAGATAATCAAGTTCATAAACCCACAATTCATCGGATCTCGGCACATCGAGGAGAACTTTGTATTGAAGATCAAAGAGAGAAGAAGCCATCTAGCTAATAACTATGGACCCGAAGGTCTGTGGTAAACTACTCACGCTTCATCGGATAGGCTATGGTGTTGATGTAGAAGCCCTCCGTTATCGATTGCCCTTTCGGCAGATCGCCGAAAAAGGCCCCAAGATGGGATCTCACGGGTACAAAAGGTTGCGGCGGCGGAAAAGTGGTTTCGTGGCTCCCCCTGGTGTTTCTAGGGTATAAGAGTATATATAGGCAAAAGAACTACGTCGCTGGAGCTCCGTGGGGCCCACGAGGGTGGGGGCGCGCCTACCCCCTGGGCGCGCCCTCCTATCTCATGGCTGCCTCACGGAGTTCCGGACTTCAACTCCAAGTCTTCTGGTTTGCTTTCGGTCCAAGAAAGATCATCGCAAAGGTTTCATTCCGTTTGGTATTCCTTTTCTGCAAAACCCTGAAATAGGCAAAAAAACAGAAACTGGCACTGGGCCTCCTGTTAATAGGTTAGTCCAAAAATAATATAAAAGAGCATATTAAAGCTCACTAAACATCCAAAACAGATAATATAATTGCATGGAACAATCAAAAATTATAGATACGTTGGTGACATATCAGATAGAGAGGGAGATGAGGTAAGGGAGAAGAAAGAGAAGGGAGACGAGCTAGCTGCACCCCATTGTTTTTTTAATATCAACCAACGTCTTTGCCGTTAGTCTAAAAAACAGTTGCTTTTCTTTGAAGTTGCTTTTCATGAAGTTGCTTTTCTTTGAAGTTGCTTTTAATGAAGTTTCTTTTCTTTGCTGTCAACCACATTCCATGAAGGGAGACGAGCTAGCTGACGTTAAATGACATTCCATGAAGTTGCTTTTCTTTGCTGTCAACCGCATTCTCACTGACGACAAAGAGGTTATTGCTGACGACAAAGACTTTGCCGTTTGTCTGATGAAAGGTGACAGCAAAATATCTCTTTGCTGACAATGTTTGGCGGTAGCAAGTTGACGGCAAAGTCTTTGCCGTTTGTTTTCCAGCCTTTGCCGGCTGTCCTTGGCTGCCAAATTACCCGATTCTTGTAGTACTTTGTCGAACTAGAATGATTTGATTTACCTTTATTTAGCACTGTCAAACTTGATTTTACTACTACTGTTAAATTGAATCGTGTTGTCATTTGGCTGGGAAAGCACTGCTACACAATTTATTTATATGTGAAAATCAAATTGGTGATGTGGGCAAACATGGTTTGTCACTTTTGATGAATATTACTGTTGGCGTTGTACACGTGGCATGCCATAAGTATATATGTTAGTGGTGGCCTTGGCTGCTAATGTCATCACTAATTTTTATCACTGGCGCCATATTAATGGCGTCGGGTATCCACTCCACCAAGGCCCTTTTTGCCACACCATCACCAGGCTTTTTCTGCACTAGTGATGTTATGCACATTACTAGAACTAAAATTTTGCATGAGTTGTTCCACTATATGTCAGTTGAATCTCTTCATTCTCCACACACGCCTCTCTATGTGGAGGAAATATAGATGAGAGAGGATACGCATAGTAGAATACACAAAGTAGAACACATATACAGATACCTACCGAGTTCCTCTATGCTAAGTTGTTTCTCCGTCGACCCCATCTTGGCAACTATGTGCACAGATGTCCAGGAGAGCAGGCTTCCGAAACTGTTTCCCTTGAGAACCTGCATTGGGTACGGGCGATAAGGTTTTTGGAGAGTCTCTCGGCGCAACCGCTCTCAAGTTCAACTACGCCCTCAATATTCGTCGCCTACTTCTACTTTCCCTATGGCCGAACACCTTGTCTTGACGATGATGGCCAAATATGCTGCTGCACCCATGGACGGAGCCAGGGTTGGGAGTGCAGGGCCATGGCATCCCCCATGGTAAAAATAATCTGAAAGCATCCCTGTATTGTTAGCTCAAATGCTCAAGATTTATATGTTTGGCCCCTTCAACCTTTTACCTCTTCTATTGGCCCCCCTCTACCAAGATTCTTGGCTCCGTCTCTTGCTGCACCGGAGTTTGAGGTGCCCTCGTATGTTCTAACCCCTCTCTCTCTCTCTTTCGACATGTGTCATTGGTCCATATATCTATGTGCTAGATGTTCCTAGTCTGTCGTATTTCCAGTTGCCATGTCAATAATTTTTTGATGATGCTAATCTGAATTAAGCTTAAATAAAAGCTGCCTAATTTCCTTATAACGTGTACGCCGAAGACCAAAGAGTTTCTCCTGATCTCCGCATTTCTATGTTTATACTGTGCTTGTAAAAATAAATCACTGGCGAGCCAAACACAAGCTTCATGCAAAGTAGAAAGAGAAGGCAAACACATAGAGCTAACGAGACGAACTGACGTCCAACATGACATGTTTCCACGAGCCCACCATGCTCACATGGGTACCATATTAGAAAATAGCATTCGGAGGTGCAGATCCGTGGGTTGTTGGCCACTTCATGCTACGATGCTCACATGGGTACCACTTGAGATGGCAACATTAACGAGATGGTCTCACGGTTGCTTTAACAAGCATCATCGTAAGAGGAAAAAAAATATAATCAATTCTTTTCGAGAAGAGATAGTGTCCTTGTGTAGATGTAATTTTTTTAATATTGGCCTTGTACTGAAAACCAGGGGAGAGGGGGGCCGGTAACGTGTGATACTATTGGGCAACCTTACAACCTACACCGCGACCATGACACACTGAGATAGACCAGTGTTATGTTTGGAATCGTGGGAACGAGCCTCTCACGATGCCCTCAAAAGATGCAATTGAAAGAGGAATTTAATTCTACATGCATGAGGATGGAAGGTTTAAAATATGCAAATAGGAAGGAGAGCCTAGAATTTAGTATGACGCTAGCCATAGCGAGAGTAACTTAACACATCTCAAGAAAAAATTGCTTATGTGCAAATAGTTAATCAGGAGATAGAGGTGTTTATGATAACATAATATGTTACCGTAATATGGTGTTTCCGAAGGCAAAACTAGTCCACAAGATAATAATGAAATCATCTATGACAGAGTGCAGTGAATCTGCACCCGGGCTCAGCTGCACCCGCGCTCACGGAAAAAATCAAAAAAAATACTAGAGAAATTCCAAAAATTCCAAAAAAAATGTGTGGTAGATAATTTGATGCATGAGGTTCGATCCAAATTTCAACTCATTTGAGCATTTGAGTAGCTCTGGGCAAAAAAGACAAAATCGAGGTATGTAAAACAGTTTACTGTTCAGGAACTGTTTTGACCCGATTTGTCTTTTTTGCCCAGAATTGCTCAGATGTTCAAATGAAATGAAATTTGGAGCGGACCTCACGCATCAAACGATCTATCACAAAAAAAAAATTGGAATTTTTTGAATTTTTCTAGTATTTGTTTTGAATTTTTTCCTGAGCGGGTGCAGCTGAGCCCGTGCTCAGATGCAGATTTTCGTCTATGACACTACTATTATGATACTTTTCATATGGAGATATTAACTTAGACTAGTACCATATGTATGACACTAATATAAGTTACTCTCACTATGATGAGCCTGACTAATATTATAGCCAACTGATAGCAATATAAAACTACCATATCATCTATAGCTATTATCAATATTCAATTGTATAGTAACGCGTACTAGAAAATTGGTTATTACAGGAGTACTTCTTTATCTATGTTCTCTTATTCTCTTTCTTCATATTTATTATATTTTCATAGAAGCACGTGCATAGGGAGACTACTGCATCGGGGAATAGTATAACTAAATGTTGGCTATATAAATATGTCATGTCATCAATAGTTAGCATTACTAATAACTCTTGCAATAGGGCAGAAATGTTGGCTATAATACTACAAGTTTTTTTCTCCATATTTGTTTTCTTTCATTAAATGTTTTTACTTAGTAACACATGTAGAGGTTGGCTCTTGCATGAGAGCTCGCTCTTTCACCTTTTTCTTGTCTCTCTCTTCCACATAGGCAAAAGTGCAATGTAACTGGCTTATGGCATACTATTCTACTTGTTGTAAGAACCCACACCCCTCACTTTTCCATGTCACTCTCCTTTAAATAGAGCGACAAATGCCACATAAGCGGGGTATAATCGTGCTATTAGGACATCTCCAATAGTTTGTCGATTGTCTTGGTGGCAAAGATGTCAATATCATCAATCAACAAATTATCGTACAACTACTTTAATCGGGTAAAAATATAATAAAATGATATAAGTGGGGTATAAATGTTTAAATATTTTATTTTTTCCGGGTTGAAAGACAGAGATGAGAAGAGCAAAGTGATGTGGCTGTAGATTAAGATCTAGCTATAGCACAAACGCCAAAAAACTTTAAGAGAATGTGAGGTGAGATATGTGCTAATATAGTCCTTCTTTGTAGTTAACTACTATATATTTTGGATACAGTAACATGGTAACCAGAAGTCGATTCTGCTCGGTAGCTCAAATGAGCTCGCGATGAACTGTGACACCAAACATTGAAAAAAAGTTAAAAAATGGTTTTTTTTTGTGTGGCAAACTTTGAAAAATGTTCTATGTGCTTGCAAATATTCATGAAGTAATCACATCCGTGGAAGTCACAGAAAAAAAAACATAATCAGTGCTCCAAAATGCTTTCGAAAATAGCATTTTTTTTCAAAAGTAGCATTTTTGGAGCATCAGTTCTGTTTTTTTGGGCACGGCTTCCATGAATGTGATTACACGATGAAAACTTGCAAGCACTTAAAACATTTGTCAAAGTTTACAAAAAATCATAATTATTTGAACTTTTTTTCAAAGTTTTTCGGTGTTATGGTTCATACAGGTGTAAATATGTTCGGGAGCAGTAACTTCACGTCCCTAGTAACATACTGTAACCAACAACCAACACTGGCTATATTAGAGTGGTCATAATGAGAGTAACTTCAAGAGTAACATTGGGTCCAAGTCAGCAAATTGAGTAACTTAGCGAATTACTCACTCTATGAGTAACATCACACATACCAAGATAAAATGAGTCTATAACCTAATAAATGAAGCTTTGCATGACACTACACATATGTTACTAGTCTACTTTTCGATTTAGACTGCTCCCAATGGACTGGTACTTAGATGGGGTGCTAAGCATATTAAATAACTTAGCAACCAAACTCCCCAATGCATAGGTGCTTAGCTTCTTGTAGCTAAGCTCCCTTCATTTAATGATTTGGCTACTAAACTCTCTCATGCATTGGTGAGTTTGCTTCATTTAAACGTTTTGCCTAGGTTTGCGCGCTTGGCATTGGTTCTTTCTGGGGTCACCAAACACATCTCTCTCCTCTTAATTGCCTTGCCACATCAGATTTTTGTCTACATGGCATGCTTAGCACCCGTACAAGGTGGAGCATTGGGAGGGGCCTTATAGGGCTTAATTTGAAAATCTCTTCAACCAAGGTAGATGATGAATGGTAGAATTAATTTCATAGTTTGCAAAAGGACTTAATTAGTACTCTTGTTTTTCTTAAAAAATTATGTATACCGATGCATTAATTACACCACATGCATGCATGACCACTAAATGACCAAAAACTTCTACATGCATTGGTGAGTTTTTTCTTCATCCTTGCATGCAGTGATTTAATACACCTTAAAATCTAAACATGTGATAAGTAGCAGAATTGATACTTATAAAATGGAAAAACAAATGTTTTGAGATGAGCCATGTAAACCGAAAAGGAGGGAGTACCTACTATGAAGGTAGTAACATAGTTTAGGAAAACGTTTATATAGCGTTGCTACTGTGACTAGAAACAAGCATTGAGTGTCATGATGAGTGGTTACGTAAACGGAGGACCACGTTGGGCGACACACACACTTCACGACTGCTGACGCGTTTTAATTACACTATAAGAGGTACTCATGTACGGAGTAGATGTACAGGAAAACCTTATTCAGTTAGTATTCATTCGTAGATTTTCTGTTCCTCTGTACTTGTCACTTGTCAGGTGGCAAATTATTCAGTTGATCTGTCACAGACAGCCATCACTGTTGTTCTCTAAATAGGGACAGTGCACACATTAGGATGACTTATGCGGAATGGGTTTTACTCTTATGCGGAATGAGTACGATTAAGTAAAAGGACTGGTCCAAAATTTTAAGGACGGCACTAGGGAGCGAATATTTGCTAGTATAGAAAATGAAGGAGAAGCACACACCCCATATATGTTAATCTAATAGACGTTCCTGGTGGCGAAAAGTAGCAGCCTAGCATCCTGCTATGATCCCCACCCTATCGTGACACATATTCTCTCTGCATAAGCGCTTGGGTGATCTCCCGTGCATTTAATTTTGTTAATTTTTCTCATAAGAATTTTTTTTTACCAATAGCATTGCCTTCCCTATCCCTTGGATGTCAGGGCAACTCTACTCTCCAAGTTTCGTCGGCGAGCCCGTGGATTCGCCTCCCTTTTACCTGCCGCTCTGGCGGATGGTGGAGTAGAGCGGAATCCCAGTGCATTCGCTCATGCTAGTAGTTTAGGTTTGGGTTTTCAATCCTTGCAGGTTCCGCGCTCTCACGGATGGCGGCGGTTCTTTGTTGAATTAGTCTTCTAAACTCCGATCTTCCTTGAGTTCGTCCAACAGGCAGCTGTCAACGGACCTTCGACGTAGATTCTTGCCGTCTTCTTGGACTGGTGAATTAGGATTTCTCGTTGTGTGGAAAGATTCGGTGTCAGATAGTTCACATATATTCAAAGGTTCAACAGCGATGACTGCGGCTTCAGGGCATTGGTCCTGCGGGGTACGTGCATGAAAACTTCCCGGCGATCATCGATATGGACAAGCTGGCTCGAGTAGGGGGGCAACAAACAGCTGCGCAACGGTGGCTCGTTCTGATGACCGTAATGGTCATTCGGTAGTCATGAAATTTTGATGTAATTTAATTATATTTAAGGTGCTTTGTACTTTAGGTGTACTTTTACAATAGAGATCTGGATTCTTTTCGCAAAAAGGAATTAAACTTTTTTCAAAATGCTACAAATTATCAATCAAACATCAAAATTATGATTCAATTTTACCATTGGGTATCTCATGGTGAGCTTTTTAAAACTGCAGCCTTCTTTTAATTGAACGTAAAACTGTAGCCCGTTCTGGTATGTTTTGACAAATATTTAAATAAAATAATTTTTATTTAGAACGAAGCTAGATACTAATACTAAGAGATGGACGGCATTTTTTTGGCTATAGGTTGCTCAACTCACTGGTATATCTTTATCGATGGTGTTTGCATTGAGATGGTCACATTAAATATGGAATTAATTCTCTGGTTTCAGTACACATCAAATGGCTCGCTATATACACCCTGCCTCTTGACATATTCCCCAGTTAATGCAAAATAACCGACACCAAACATGCATCAGAGCTGTGAATAGAGTACGATATAAATTATTAGTCTGTAGCGGTTCATACAGGTTGGCTGCAAATGCAGTAGTAAATGCTATATATTCAATTCATTGAAGGAGGTTAATCAGATGCAAGGTACTATGGGCAAGAGTCCACATGCAAGGTAAATGCTACTGAATTCATTAAAGAAGTTAGTTATTAGATGACTCACGCTAGTCATAGTGGAGACTAACTTAGACTAGTAACATGCATATGTTACTAGTAGTACTCCCTCCGATCCCTTTTACTCCTTACTAGTCGCGCCCCCAAGAGCCCAGTTTTCGCCGGCTCGGGCAGAAATTGGCGCGGGCGGACCCAACCCGAACCCGGCGCGCTGGGGGTCGCTCGGGGGCGCCCGGCGAATCGTTTTTGGCGCGAAGAGCCGTGGGCCCGCCGCGTCAACGACTCTACTCTCTTCTCGCACCTTCGTCGTCCTCATCGCCTCGTTTCCCGCGGCAAATAAATGCCAAAGCTGTCGCGCCGGCCAGCCTCCATTGGTGCCTCACGGGCGGCGCAGTGAAGGCTGGCGCGACGTGTCCCTCGGCCGCCACGCAATCACGCCCCGCGTAACGCGCCGGCCAAGCCTACCACGCGGCGTCTCCGCCTATAAAAGCCGACTGCAAGCGCGCCGGAGGGACTCGCCCCGATCATCCACCGACGACGCGCTCATTTCTCCCCCTTTCCTTCTCTCGCCGTCACCAGTTGAGAAAGCATGGCCGAGCGTTTCCCAGGCGACGGCGCGGTGGCGAACGGATTCGGGCGTCGTCATCTGCACGAGGACGAGGCTCGCCTCCTTTTCGAGGGCGAGTACCCGGCCCCGCCGAACATTCGGGTGCCCGGGGCGTGGAGGATCAGCGCCGGCGGCGTGCCGGTGCCCCCGGTACCCACCGGCGCGGCGCGGCGTGCGGAGATCGCACGCATCCGCTCGTCCCTGCCGCGTGCGACGAGGGAGGGGCCCCGCTACGTCCCCGACAGCCCAATCTGGGAGCCGTACTTCCGCCGCCGGCACGGCGAGCAGCTCGAGGCCACCAACGGCGTCGTGTCCTCCGGCAGGTTCAACGCCGCCGGCCGGCGTTGGTGGTGGGGCGTGCCCAGGCGCATGTTGGAGTCCGTCCTCGAGTACATCGAGGGCGGCAACATGCCGCGCGTCGAGTACCCCGCTCCCCGTCCTTCTCACGCCGCCGCCGGGGAAGCTCCTGGACGCCGAGGCGCATGGAGACCGGGGTGTCCTCCTCCTCGTCCGGCGGCTCTCCCTGCCTCCACCTCCACCCCGTCAAGCCGGAGCCCCAGGACACACCTGTCAGCGCGCGTACCCGCAGCTCCGGCGGCTCTCCCTGCCTCCACCTCCGCCCCGTCAAGCCGGAGCCCCAGGACACGCCTGTCAGTGCGTGCACCCGCAGCTCCGGCGCCCTCGTCGAGCCCAAGGTGGAGTCCAGCCTCCCCCCGGAGTACGAGGAGATAGCCGGGCGCGGCTTCTCCGACGAGGACGCCATGCGTTGGTCGCGCGACGACTACCTGCGAGAGGAGATGATCCAGCAGCGCCGGGCCCTGGAGGAGATCGCCGCCCGCAAACGTGGGAGCGAGGACGAGGACGGTGTCGTCGTCCTCGATAGCGACGATGACGACGCCCCCGGACCATCCAACCCACCGCGCCAACCGGGGGAGGGATGCAGCAGGGACGGCGGAGGCGTAGGCGGGGGCGACGACGACGACGGCGGCGGTGACTACACACGGTTCTACAGCCTCCTCGGCATGTAGAACCGCATGGGCAGGCGGCGAGGCGGGCAGCGAGGCGGGCGGCGAGGGAGACGGCGGGGGTAGCTCGCGGTAGTTTTTTTTGTAAAATATGTTTAAATTTGAACTAACTCGCCCGTGTTTGCGTTGTGTTTGTGCCGAATTTGAACATTTTAAAAACCCGTGGGAGCCGCGACTGGGGGGCATCACGCCCCCAGTGCGCGGTTTAGCGCCGGTGCACCCCCAGGGGGCGATTTTTTACCCCTCCTGGGGGGCCAACGGCTGGAGATGCCCTTATCACATGCATCCATTTCTTCATTAATTATTTGTCACATCATCTATTTTGCCTAGATATGTGTGATGTTACCATCTATGTTACTCCCACTTAGCCACAATTAAGAGTAACATACACTAGTAACATACACATATTTCTAGACTATATTACTCCCTCCGTTTCTTTTTAGTCCGCATATAAGGTTTGGTCAAAGTCAAGCTTTGTAGAGTTTGACTAACTTTATATTATTAAATATAAACATTCACAATATGAAATCAATATCATCAGATGCACCATGAAACGTATTTTCATACTATACACTTTTAGTATTGTAGATGTTCATATTTTTTTATGTAAATTTGGTCAAAATTTGTGTAGTTTGACTTTGACCAAATCTTATATGCGGAGTAAAAAGAAACGGAGGGAGTACTACCTTCATAGTGGATAGTAATATAAGTGTAGTGTCATGCAAAGGTTTATTTATTAGGTTATAGACTCATATTGCATTGGGACATGTGATGTTATAGTAACTAGCTAAGTTACTGGAACTACCTCTCTCCTTATTATCTCATTGCCACATAAGCAAATTTGCTGAGTTGGACTCGATGTTACTGCTCAAGTTACTCCCAGTGTGGCTAGTCTTACTAGTACCTTCTTCGCCTGGTCATAGTGGGAATAACTTAGCAAGTAACATAACACATCCCAGAAAAGTTTGCTTACATGGCATGTATTTAATGAGGGGAGAGATGGTTGGAGTACATAATATGTTACTGTAACATAACACATCCCAAAGCAAAATGAGTCTGCATCTTAATAAATGATGGCTTGCATGATACTACATATATGTTACTCTCCACTATGAAGATAGTAACATAGACTAGTAACATATGCATGTTACTAGTCTAAGTTACTCCCCACTATGACTAGCCTTATTGGTAGTGTCATAGGTGTGATAACATAGATGCCTTCATTTATTACTTTGTAGAGACATTTTGCATTGGGAAGGCCTATATGATGTCACTGTATTTGTCTCTCTCCTCATAAATTACTTGACACATCATATTTTTTACTTATATGGCATCAATATTACTATCTATGTTACTCTTGCTATGACCAGCCTCATGTGTTCCCCAACAAGGGCATCTTCAATGCTAGCCCCTAAATGACGCCACAAATGTATTTTTTTATCCGGATGTGGTCTGCGGATATGATTCGGAGAGAGCCATCCAGTCCTTAATCACGAAAAATCATCATTTATCTGATTGGAAGGAGAGAAAGGAGAGGAGAGACCATGCATGTGATGGATATGTGTGTGTGATGTGTTGTTCGGAGGAGAGAGAGGGCGAAGTGAAAAGAGAGAAGGACCATGCGTGGTTACTTTTTGTTGGTCAGATGGATGTCGTGATTCCCACAAAGCTCCGCCAAAGTTGCTTTCAATTTTCGGGAAATGGATGCCCGGATGGCTTCGCGGGCTGATAGGAGTTTTCGCTGGATAATAAAAGTCGAACACCACAATCCAGACATATACCAAAGCTTGAAGGGTCTCCTTTCAAGATGCCTTCACCTTGTTAGTTGCCATAGCCCTTGTATTTAATACAACAACAATTTAAGAAATAGACTCCACGAGTGCGACCCTTGTATTGGGTCAGATATGAAGGACAGAGCATTCGGAAGCTCCAATGCAATTCCCCTTAAACTTACAAAAGCAAGTTTCATGTATATGGATGCACGTTAATACTATATGAAAAACTAGTTCATAACCACCGGTACATCTAATATGTCATTGGAAACTTCACATCCAATTTGTGATATTTTCTATACATTAGTTGCAATTTCTATTAAAAAAAATTGATAAACCTTTGATAATAATAATATGTTATTCTCTATAAATTTGTGATTATTTGATTAGGACATTTATATTTGTGCCCCTAATTCGAACCCACTACTAAAATTTGCTCCTAATTTTGAAGCATGCTCAAATTAGCCCATGTGTCGTTAGTTGCACTTATAAAATTACCCTTCTGTGTCATTTTCGTCCAGTCAAATATTTTTGACCGTTTTCTTAACATTTGCTAGACATTTTTGCCCCTATATGCATGTGCCACTTACACATGGGACCGACCTAGGAAAAAAACTCTCTCACCCCCTCACTCTCACTTACAAGTGGACCACAACCAACATAGAAAACTCTTACCCTGACATGTGGGCCATGGGGCCCACTGTTATGGTTAATGTCGGTCTGCATGTGGTCATGGAGCGGCTTAGTGGCTCGGGCGGTGGCCATCGCCAGCAAGGAGCAGCGCGCCTGCTCGTGAGGACCATGGTGGCAGGCTCGGGTTGTCTGGCGGAGGGGATGGAGCCGTCGCCCGCAACTATCATCGTTGCTAACGTCGAAGCTATTGGCTAAGATCGCCTGAGAGATTGTGTCGATGACGCCGTCGCTAGCCACCATGGCCCGACTCCAGATCGAGCAGGATGAGCATGTCCATGAGCTCCATCGGGCACCTTTTGTAGCGAAAAAAATTTATATGCACCTACATATAGGAGCTGACGATCAAATAGGCAATTATATAGACTAGCAATGGCAAAATGGCCAAACATATGTAATTATATAGACAAGATCATATCCAATAATCATATATAGATCTCACAAACATTTCTAGCTACTAATTAATCCTTGTAAACATGCTGGACAACAAGTTTACTTAAAACTTACCCATTGTCAACATGTGCCCTGCCACACACATTCTTTTAAATGATGTCGGTGACGATCATCCTCCTCAAGTCAAGGCGTGTGGTGTTCCTGATAGTACCTATGATAGCTTGTCCATTGCAGATTCTTGCCGACAAGAAAGTCCCCAACCCCATCGCGCTGAAGACAAGGCGACCATCCATGTCTGCTACATACGCACAAGTGGAGACGGAGCCATTTGTTGTAAGGCATACTCCAGCATAGTCTGCTTCATTAGCCTCAATGCCACAACTCTTCTCTAGCCTCTTAGGCAATTTATGAGAACAAACATATATATAATACGAATTCTACAAAAAACTTATATATGAACGATATGTCAATTAAGTACCCTCGCACATACTCTTGCAAGTATATATAATACATATTCTACAAAAAACACACACTAATCAATTCACATGCATATATACACACTATTCTGGTTATGGGATTAGAATAATATTCTAATAACTAGTTGACCCGCTGCAGCAACAGTAATTGAACATCACCCAGGGACAGGTCGAACTTCCGCAAACATTGTCCAAATGGGCCTTGCGGTATATCGTTGGAAAGCTATGGACACGTGGACCACAATCTATGTTAAATTTTTGTCAAAAACTACACGGTTTAGGCGCAGTTTTGGAAACGGTTTTTCTTAATACAAAAAACATGAATTGTATTTTCCAGCTCATTTCAAAATCATTTATAGCAATGAGGCAAATAATATGACATTGGAAAGCTGCAGCAAATCCGCACATTCCACATATATAACATTTTCCCAAGTTCCCTACGATTAAAGAGTAATTTAAAATATGGCGCAATTTCTCAAACCAAACAATCGAGCTTGTTTTTTGGCATAATTTAAAAACGCTAATCGGAATGATGCAAATGATATGGCGTTGGAAAGCCTATGAAAATGCGCTCATATAGAAAGTTTGTTTCAATGTTGAATGATTTAAGAGTAATTTAGAAAACGGTCGAAGTTCCTCCTTATTCGTATTTTCAGATTATTTTTAAATGGTTTGTCAGAATATAGTAAATGATATAGCGTTGTAAAGCTTGAACAAATGCAGAACTTTTTTCTATATAATGTTTCTCCCAATTCTTTATGATTTTAAGTCAATTTAAAAAATGGCTAATTTTTTTTGGGCGTAGTTGTCTAAAACTTGATGGGAATGGGGCAAATAATATACCGTTGGAAAGCTATGATAAATGCGAAACCTTTCCATATAGAAAGTTTTCTCTGATTCCTAACCATTTTTATGTAATTTTAAAAATGACAAGAGTCTTTGGAAATGCACTCGGTGAAGAAGTTGAACTTATGGGCATGTCTATTTGAACTTCAATCTATTTTTGACGTATTGTTTTTTGCCCGTAACTCCGCAACCACCTAGTGGAATTAAGAAAATAATATACCAATGGAAAATTGTTGAAAACATGCAACTTTCTCATGTTGATCATTTTCATGTTCACGACGGTTCAAAAGATTTTTCCAAATATGTAAAAATGTGTTTTAACGATATGCACAAAACTTCTAAATCGTTCATGAGAATGTAGAATATAATATAAAATTGGAAGGCTTATGAATAGAAGCAACTTTTTCATGTAGACAGTTTTTACAAATTCGTTGTTGTTTGAGAGCAGTTTTTAAAACGGCAAAACAACATCATTTTTGCCTTTTTTAACATGTAATTGAAGGTCGGATGTCTAACGATATATATTTTGAACCGTGTAGGGAGGAGCATGTTAACTTCTTGCAACAAACATTTTTGGCTTTTAGTTTTATATTTTTTTATTCTAACCTGAAACGCATTTCTTGTAGTAGTTGAACTGCTCGTTGTTTTCATATTGAACTTTGGTCACGTATTTTTGTTCGTAATTCCTCACCTGTTTCGTTGGACTTCCACAAATGATATACCACTAGAAACCTGTTGAGAAGACGCAACCCGTCCTAATACAATTAAACTTTTGTTTCGAACAATATACACTAATCTATTTTAACCATTTTTTGGAATAGGAATATGATATACACTTGGAAATTTGTTTATTAGTTTGATTTTTTTTCATGTAGAGCATTTTTGTTTTCAAATTTGTATTGACTGAGAGAATTATTTTAAAACATGAAAACAACATTTTTTTTGTTTGTTTTTGCATAAGTCAATACACGGTGAACCTCCTTTATAAGAACTTTCAACTTTCCTGAGCTGACCATTTGAACTTCTAGCAATACTCTTTTTAGAATTTGCCTTTTTATTCCCTTTTCGTATATGAAACACACACCATGTAGTAGTTGAATCGCTGATTGTTTTCACTTTGAACTTCTCTATGCCTTTTTACCCATAACTCCTAAAACACTCATTCAAATTGAGCAAAAAATATACCATTAGAAAGCCATCAAAAAGGTGCAACGTTATGTGTTAAGCAGTTTATTTAATCCGCGGACGTTTAAGAGCTTTTTTTGAATATGTTAAAACTTTTTTTTGCTAACAATATATACAAAATTTGTAAAGTGGTGACCGGAATAGATCATATGATATCCTGTTGGAGAGAGTTTGAATAAGACAAACGATGGTATGTAGACAGTTTTTTCAAAATTCATCATTGTTTATGGGTTGTCTTTAATGATGCCAAAAATTATAGTTTTTTTGTTTATTGAACTTGCAAGTCCTAGGTTTTAATATACTTTGAACTTTTGGGTTATTTTAATTTAAACTTCACTTTTTTATTTTTGAGTAAACAATTGTTATTCATTTTTAAATAAACATCCAATTTCACTATTTTTCAATTTAAACTTTCATGGTTGATTCTTTAACAAAATAGAATATCTCAGCTTTTTAAAAATGGTAAAATCCTAGATTTTTTCATAATTATCAAACCACTTCGTTGGTTTAGTTTGAACTTCTACTTTTTAAAACATGGAAGTTCTTTTTTAAGTTTTTTGCAGTTCCTTCATTTTAAATTCAACTTCTTCATTTATTATTTTGTAGTGAGAAAAAATCTAAGTATTTTATAAACTTTGAACTTCGCTGCTATTTTATTTTGGATGTCTTACTTTTATTCTTAGATTTTTTTAAATAAGCATCAAACAATTTTAAAAATTGAACTTTATTCTTTTATTTTCCCTAGAATCATAAATAATTTGAGTTTTTCGTATACATCAAACTACTCCGTTATTTTTAATTTGAACTTCTTGATTTTATTATTTAGTAACAAGGAAAATTTGAGTTTTTTATAAATATCGAACTGCTCTATTTTTGTAATTTGGATTTCTTGGTTTATTTGTTCAGTAACAATTTTTTATAGTTTTTTAATAAATATTGAAATAACTTCGTTATTTCAATATGAACTACTAGGTGTTTTTAGAAACACGAAAAAAAATCATTTTTAATAAACATCTTTCAACTCCTCTGCTTTTAAATTTTGAACTTTACTGTTTGTTCTTTGATAATCGGAAAATTTTGAGTTTTGTAATATACATCGAACCACTCTATTATTCTAATTTGAACTTCTGGATTTTTTAGAGATGGGGAAAATCCTATGTTTTTATAAACTTCGCCACTTTTTAAATTTGAACTTCTTGGTTTTATTATTAGAAAAAAATTGATGTTTAAGTAATAATTGAATAACTTTTTGAGAAATGAACTTAATACTTTTGTTTATCCTAGAAACAGGAAAAAATTTCAAATTTTTTTGTATACATTGAACTCATCCTTTATTTTAATATGAACATCTTGATTTTTTTCTTTGGTAATGAGCAAAATCTGTTTTTTCTATAAACACCATACTGATGTCGTTTTTTAAATGTGGACTTCTCTTGGTTTTATTTCTTTTAGTAATGGAAAACTGTAGTTTTGCAATAAACTTCGAAGCGCTCCACTATTTTAATTTGAATATCTAGGTTCTTAAAGAAATGGGGAAAATCCTTTTTTTTACATTGAAAAGCTTCATTATTTTAAAATTTGAATTTCGCTGTTTTATTCTTTAGTCACGAGAAATTCTTTTTTAATAAAATTTGAACTTCATTTGTTTTTTATAAAAGGGAAATGTGATTATTATTTCAAGACACCATCGAGCTCCTTTTTATTTTTTTATTTTAACTTATTGGTTTTTTAGAAACATGAAATATATGACTTTTTTGTAAGCCCCTCTATTTATTTTAATTGGGGCATGGTGACGATGCCGACGGAGCTTGTTGCTGCCAGATCCAGTTGTTGTCGTGATCGTGCTCCACCCATGCCCTCCCATGCGAGTGCGAAGCCGGGTTGAACTAGGCCGCAAATTACTAGGATTTAGTATACGAAATTTGTTTATTCTTCAAAATTCTTGGACCTCAAGATATACCCGCAAAATTCATGAGTTTTTTCCTCCAATATCTCTGGTATTTTTTGCACATATATTTTTAGTGATGTTTCTATTTTTTTGAACTTCACGTTTGTCGAAATGAACTATTGGATTTTTTTCTTAACTTTCTATGTTTCTCGGGTTGAACTTTTCCAGCCTGTACGTACTTTTTTTCTATGAATTTTTTGTGGTTTCATACCCAAACTTATAGTTTTCTGTTCTTTAAACTTCCAAGCGGCAATCATGCGAGCAAGCGCTATCTAATATACTATCGACAATTTAAAAATTGAATAGGACATGAAAAAAGCAAGCATGGTCTACGTTTTGTATAGAGAATACACTACCGACAATTCAGAGAAAGACACATGCACTAAATGCAAAGGAAAGAAATAATTTTTCTTCTAAAGTTGATTGTTTCTATCCTCCACACACCCGCTATATCCTATCCACACACACTCTCTCTTTTCATTTCTTTAACCACGGACAGCAGCAACGATAATCTCTTAATAGAAATATATATCACGCTCTCTTTCAGTCATGTTAAATTGGAGTAACAGCGTACCAATAGAATTCTAAACAGTGATATGTTCCATTTTCATAAATCCAAAATGGAGAAATTTCACTAATAGAAAAGGGTAGTCGTTCAGGTATAAGGACACCATGACGGGCCACAAGTTTTCTCATTATGCAATCCGTGAACTTTCAGACTATTTGCTTCGTGAAATTTCTCTGGATGCATTACTTGCCTCATGATGTGCTGCTTATACGGAGCGCCATCGGGTCCGAAATATGATGGTGGACATGCATTTCACACATTCTCAAGGTGTTGTTCAACACTGCTGAAATCAATTCATCCATCACATATAAGTGGCATCAAACTGCCTTTTTCAGCAGCCAAATACAGAAACAAGTTTATGTAGTTTCTTAATTGAGAAAAATACTTATCTCAACTATATCGCATCATCCTCTCCTCTTCGAAGAAATCCCAACGCAGCTCACAAGCAGCAGTTACTGTATTGTCTATTTCATCCTAGTGTATGTTGGCAAATTAAGATAGAGAGACAATTCAAATCATATTTGTTTAAGAAAAAGCAACATAGACAAAATATAAGTGCGCGAAACTACACAACACTAACAATACTTGTAATGTGCATGACACGAGAACATAACTGTTTATACAATTGAAGCTGGAATCAACATAGAGTCGGAAGTTACAATAGCAAGCTAGTTAAAGAAGCAGGTTTAAAACATACATGTTGCACCATTGGAGTTTCAATTGAATCCTTCAAATTTGAAATTAGTTGGTCCGAGTATATAAAGTGATGCAAGAGCAAAGGAGTATGCACCACAGCTACAGAATTTGACCTGATAATAGTTGTTCTTCTACTTTAAGCGTTGAGTTTTGGTTCGTAGTGGTGGTCCTCGTGCCTTGGGCACTGCAGTTGCCTTACTAACTGCTGATGTTTGGGTGCTTTATGGTGGAGATGGTACTTCGTCAACTGGACTGGGTTACTATCTACTGGGGTTGTAGTTAGATAGGGTGTAGCTGGTTCTCTGCCCAACAGGGTAGGTGTACAATCTGCGAAAGTGTGGGTTATGTATGGGCAGACTGATTCTTGTGCAAGTACAACCATGGTTCTATCTGCATGTGGATAGCACTATCTTTTCTGAAGACCGTGTTTTTACTCCCTTAGATACCGCCATCACCTACTCTAATTCAAATGGCTAATAAACAAGAAAAGTAATTGAATGTACACACATTGTATGATAGACATGTGTAATGGATAGTGGGGAATAAAAGAGGGCATGACATAATTCACATATATGTTGTCTAACCAAACATGATAACATGACACAATTTCACATATATTATGACTAACTAAACAGGATAGCATGACACAATTTCACATATATGATGGCTAACTAAACATGATAAAATGACATAACTCAAAATATGATGACTATGTAAACAGGATGACATGATATAAGTATATGATGTCTTTATTAAATAGGTTAGCATGCCATAATTCACATACATGATCTCTATGTAAACATGATGGCATGATATTATTAACATATATGATCTATATACTAAGCTATTAAGCAGGTGGCATTCGCATATATGATGTCTAAACTAAGCAATGCAAGACACCATATGCATGATATGAGTAATATAATCCAGCAAAGTTTGAGTATACACATTAGGAGGGAAATCTAACTGGTCATCTGTCACTGAATCCTCTTCTAAGGAGCTATCGGTAACCAACAAGATATTGAAGGAAATATGCCCTAGAGGCAATAATAACGTTGTTATTTATATTTCCTTATATCATGATGAATGTTTATTATTCATGCTAAAACTGTATTAACTGGAAACTTGATACATGTATGAATACATAGACAAAACACCGTGTCCCTAGTAAGCCTCTACTAGACTAGCTCGTTAATCAAAGATGGTTAAGTTTCCTAACCATAGACAGGTGTTGTTATTTGATAAACTGGATCACATCATTAGGAGAATGATGTGATGGACAAGACCCATCCGTTAGCTTAGCATAATGATCGTTAAGTTTTATTGCTATTGCTTTCTCCATGACTTATACACATTCCTCTGACTATGAGATTATGCAACTCCCGAATACCGGAGGAACACCTTGTGTGCTATCAAACGTCACAACATAACTGGGTGATTATAAAGATGCTCTACAGGTGTCTCCGAAGGTGTTTGTTGGGTTGGCATAGATCGAGATTAGGATTTGTCACTCCGAGTATCGGAGATGTATCTCTGGGCCCTCTCGGTAATGCACAACACTATAAGCCTTGCAAGCAAGGTGACTACTACCTCTTGAGCATGCGTTGGTTTTCCCATGAAGAGGAAACGGTGATGCAGCAAAGTAGCGTAAATATTTCCCTCAATTTTTGAGAACCAAGGTATCAATCCAGTAGGAGAGTACACGCAAATCGCCTAGTACCTGCACAAACAAATAAGAACCTTGCAACCAACGCGATAAAGGGGTTGTCAATCCCTTCACGGCCACTTACAAAAGTGAGATATGATAAAGATAGTAAGATAAATATTTTTGGTATTTTTGTGGTATAGATTGGAAAATAAAGATTGCAAAATAAATAGTAAACTAGAATTGTAGATTGGAAACTTATATGATGTAAAGTAGACCCGGGGGTCATAGGTTTCACTAGTGGCTTCTCTCAAGATAGCATGTATTACGGTGGGTGAACAAATTACTGCCGAGCAATTGATAGAAAAGCGCATAGTTATGATGATATCTAAGGCAATGATCATGAATATAGGCATCATGTCCGTGTCAAGTAGACCGAAACGATTCTGCATCTACTACTATTACTCCACACATCGACCGCTATCCATCATGCATCTAGAGTATTAAGTTCATAAGAATGGAGTAACGCATTAGGCAAGATGACATGATGTAGAGGGATAAACTCAAGCACTATGATATAAACCCCATCTTTTTATCCTCGATGGCAACAATACAATACGTGACGTTTCCCTTTCTATCACAGGGATCGAGCACCGCAAGATTGAACCCAAATCTAAGCACTTCTCCATTGCAACAAAGATCAATCTAGTAGGCCAAACTAAACCGATAATTCGAAGAGACTTGCAAAGATATCAAATCATGCACATAAGAATTTAGAGAAGAATCAAATAATATTCATAGATAATCAAGTTCATAAACCCACAATTCATCGAATCTCGGCAAACACACCACCAAAAGAGTCACATCGAATAGATCTCCAAGAAGACCGATGAGAACTTTGTATTGAGATCCAAAGAGAGAGAAGAAGCCATCTAGCTAATAACTATGGACCCGAAGGTCTATGGTAAACTAATCACACATCATCGGAGAGGCTATGGTGTTGATGTAGAAGCCCTCAGTGATTGAATCCCCCTCCGGCAGATCGCCGGAAAAGGCCCCAAGATTGGATCTCACGGGTACAGAAGGTTGCGGCGGTGGAAAAGGTGTTTTATGGCTCTCTCCGAAGGTTTTTAGGGTATAAGAGTATATATAGGTGAAAGAAGTAGGTCGGTGGAGCTGCGAGGGGCCCATGAGGGTGGAGGGCGCACCTGGCCCCCCTGGGCGCGCCCTCCTGCCTCATGGCTTCCTCGCTACTTTCTTGACGTCCTCTCCAAGTCTCATGGATTGCGTTTGTTCCAAAAACGATCCTCGCGAAGGTTTCATTCCGTTTGGATTCCGTTTGATATTCCTTTTCTGCGAAACACTGAAATAGGAAAAAAACAGCAATTTGCACTGGGCTTTCGGTTAATAGGTTAGTCCCAAAAATAATATAAAAGGGTATAATAAAGTCCATTAAACATCGAAAACAGATAATATAATAGCATGGAACAATAAAAAATTATAGATACGTTGGAGACGTATCAAGCATCCCCAAGCTTAATTCCTGCTCATGCTCGAGTAGGTAAATGATAAAAACAGAATTTTTGATGTCGAATGCTTCCTAACATAATTTTCAATGTAATTCTCTTTATTGTGGCATGAATGTTCAAATCCAAAAGATTCAAGATAAAAGTTTAATACTGACATAAAAATAGTAATACTTCAAGCATGCTAACCAAGCAATTATGTCTTATCAAAATAACATAGCCGAAGAAAGCTTATCCCTACAAAATCATATAGTTTGGCCATGCTTCATTTTTGTCACACAAAATGCTCCCGTTATGCATAACCACAATGACAAGCTGAGCAATTGGTTCATACTTTTTAACATGCTTCAGCCTTTTCAACCCTTACGCAATACATGAGCGCAAGCCATGGATATAGCACTATAGGTGGAATAGCATATGATGGTGGGGGTTATGTGAGAGGACAAAAAAGGAGAAAGTCTCACATTAACGCGGCTAATCAACGGGCTATGGAGATGCCCATCAATTGTTGTCAATGCGAGGAGTAGGGATTGCCATGCTACGGATGCACTAGAGCTATAAGTGTATGAAAGCTCATCAAAAGAAACTAAGTGGGTGTGCATCCAACTTGCTTGCTCACGAAGACCTAGGGCATTTTGAGGAAGCCCATCATTGGAATATACAAGCCAAGTTCTATAATGAAAAATCCCCACTAGTATATGCAAGTGACAAAATAAGAAACTCTCTATCATGAAGATCATGGTGCTATTTTGAAGCACAAGTGTGGAAAAAGGATAGTAACATTATCCCTTCTCTCTTTTTCTCTCATTTTTTTGTTTGGTCTTCTTTGGCCTCTTTTTTTATTTGGGCTTCTTTGGCCTATTTTTTATTTGTTTCACTTTCCTCACATGGGACAATGCTCTAATAATGATGATCATCACAATTTTATTTATTCATAACTCAATGTTACAACTCGATACTAGAACAAAAATATGACTCTATGTGAATGCCTCCGGCGGTGTACCGGGATATGCGATGAATCAAGAGCGACATGTATGAAATAATTATGAAAGTGGCTTTGCCACAAATACGATGTCAACTACATGATCATGCAAAGCAATATGACAATGATGGAGCGTGTCATAATAAACGGAACGGTGGAAAGTTGCATGGCAATATATCTCGGAATAGCTATGGAAATGCCATAATAGGTAGGTATGGTGGCTGTTTTGAGGAAGATATAAGTAGTCTTATGTGTGATAGAGCGTATCATATCACGGGGTTTGGATGCACCGGCAAAGTTTGCACCAACTCTTGAGGTGAGAAAGGGTAATGCATGGTACCGTAGAGGCTAGAAAATTGCGGAAAGGTAGGAGTGCGTATGATCCATGGACTCACATTAGTCATAAAGAACTCATATACTTATTGCAAAAGTTTATTAGCCCTCGAAGCAAAGTACTAATACGCATGCCTCTAGAGGGATAGATTGGTAGGAAAAGACCATCGCTCGTCCCCGACCGCCACTCATAAGGAAAGCACTCAAAGAACACCCCATGCTTCAAATTTGTCACACAACGTTTACCATACATGCATGCTACGGGACTTTCCAACTTTAACACAAGTATTTCTCAATTTCACAATTGCCCAACTAGCCTGACTCTAACATTACCACCTTGATATCTCAAAACATCTATTAAGAATCATAGTATTCAATGCACTTTATATGAAAGTTTTTATCATACCCATCTTGAATGCCTATCATATTAGGACTAGCTTTATAGCCAAAGCAAATTACCATGCTGTTCTAAAAGACTCTCAAAATAATATAAGTGAAGCATGAGAGATCAATAATTTCTACAAAATAAAACCACCACCGTGCTCTAAAAAATATAAGTGAAGCACAAGAGCAAAATTATCTAGCTCAAAAGATATAAGTGAAGCACATAGAGTATTCTAATAAATTCCGATTCATGTGTGTCTCTCCCAAAAGGTGTGTACAGCAAGGATGATTGTGGTAAACTAAAAAGCAAAGACTCAAATCATACAAGATGCTCCAAGCAAAACACATATCATGTGGTGAATAAAAATATAGCCTCAAGTAAAGTTACCGATAGACGAAGACGAAAGAGGGGATGCCTCCGGGGCATCCCCAAGCTTAGGCTTTTGGTTGTCCTTGAATTTTACCTTGGTGTGCCTTGGGCATCCCCAAGCTTAGGCTCGTGCCACTCCTTATTCCATAATCCATCAAATCTTTACCAAAAAACTTGAAAACTTCACAACACAAGACTCAACAGAAAATCTCATGAGCTCCGTTAGTATAAGAAAACAGACAACCACCTTAAGGTATTGTAATGAATTCATTATTTATTTATATTGGTGTTAAACCTACTGTATTCCAACTTCTCTATGGTTCATACCCCCTGATACTAGGCATAGATTCATCAAAATAAGCAAACAACACACGAAAAACAAAATCTGTCAAAAACATAACAGTCTGTAGCAATCTGTAGATTTTGAATACTTCTGTAACTCCAAAAATTCTACCAAATTAGGACAACCAGGGTAATTTGTATATTAATCTACTGCAGTTGTAATTGGTATTTTATCGCTCTGGTAATTAATGAAAATTATTCTCGTGAGTGCATACTTTCTGTTTTTTTCCAGCAAGATCAAACAACAATCATCCAAGAAGATCCTAAAGGCTTTACTTGGCACAAACACTAATTAAAGCATAAAAAACACAATCATAACAGAGGATAGATGATTTATTTATTACTAAACAGGAACAAAAAGCAAGGAACAAAAATAAAATTGGGTTGCCTCCCAACAAGTGCTATCATTTAACGCCCCTAGCTAGGCAAAGAGATTTCAATGATGGTCACATGAAAGACAAGAATTGAAGCACAAAGAGAGCATCATAAAACGCGTGACAAACACATCTAAGTCTAACACACTTCCTATGCATAGGCATCTTATAGGCAAACAAATTATCAAGGCAAACAAAAACTAGCATATGCAAGGAAGAGGAATGAAATAATAGCAATCTCAACATAACGAGAGGTAATTTACTAACATGAAAATTTCTACAACCATATTTTTCTTCTCTCATAATAATTACATGTAGGATCATAAGAAAATTCAACAATATAGCTATCACAAAACATATTCTTAACACGATCCACATGTATGCAAAGTTGACACTCTTCCAAAATAGTGGGATTAACATTAACTAAAGTCATGACCTCTCCAAACCCACTTTTATCAAAAACTTCATAAGATTGAACATTCTCCAAATATGTGGGATCTAAAGTTGACACTCTTCCAAACCCACTTTCAATATTATTGCAAACATTATTATCAATCTCATATTCATCATGGGGCTTAAATAAATTTTCAAGATCATAAGAAGAATCACCCCAACCATGAACATTGCAACAAATAGTAGTCATAGCAAAACTAGCATCCCCAAGCTTGAGGTTTTGCATATCATTAACACAATTTTCATTAAGAGAACTTATAATAACATCATTACAATCATGCTTTTCATCGAATGAATTATCAAGTATGGGTGCAATAGCAACGATCTCATGTTTAACATAAGGAACTATAGAAAATTCATCTTCATAAATATTGGCATCATGGCCACAAGAATAGCAAGCATCATGTTCATCAAGGGATATTTCAATCAAATCATCGGAATCATAATTATCTATAGATTCGTGCATATCATTATTTTCTTCCAAAGCAACGGTCATTCTTTCAATAAATGCTTTGACATAGAAATTATGAGCATAGTTTTCATAGCAATATTTAAGCATGTCAAAATTTTCAGATTCATAGAGAGTAATATCATACTTTTCAATCAAAGAAGCAACTTCATAAGCACCCTTAAAAGCAACAAATTCTTCAATTTGTTCGATATCGTAATAACTATAAACACCCTTTGCATAAGAAGATAAGATTTCATTATCATTAAACTCACATAGGTAGGGGACGTGTTTTTTAGGGTTCTTAGAGCAACAAGTAAAATCATAAATTTCACAAAGATTCCAAGCATAACACAACAATCGGTTTATTTGATCCCATAAGAGTCTGCCTTTCTCAGACAAACAGTGACGCACAAAATGAGCATGCTCATCTAAAGATTTCCCATCAACTAGGCTAGTTGGGGTTTCTGCACAAGTGCATAAGGATTGAAGATGATCCAAGTAGAACACTTTAAGTGGATCCATATCAATAGATTTTTAGCAAGCAAAGATGCAAGCAAATAGAAGGCACATGGAAACACAAAAAACATACATACGGGAAGAAGGCAAAGAAAAGGCAAAGGGTGAAGTGGGGGAGAGGAAAACGAGAGGCAAATGGCAAATAATGTAATGCGAGGGATAAGAGTTTGTGATGGGTACTTGGTATGTCTTGACTTGTGCGTAGATCTCCCCGGCAACAGCGCCAGAAATCCTTCTTGCTACCTCTTGAGCATGCGTTGGTTTGCCCTTGAAGAGGAAAAGTTGATGCAGCAAAGTAGCATAAGTATTTCCCTCGGTTTTTGAGAACCAAGCTATCAATCAAGTAGGAGACTACATGCAAATCGCCTAGTACCTGCACAAACAAATAAGAACCTTGCAACCAACGCGATAAAGGGGTTGTGAATCCCTTCAAGGGCACTTGCAAAAGTGAGATCTGATAAAGATAATAAGATAAATATTTTTGATATTTTTGTGGTATAGATTGGAAAATAAAGATTGCAAAATAAATAGTAAACTAGAATTGTAGATTGGAAACTTATATGATGTAAAGTAGACATGGGGGCCATAGGTTTCACTAGTGACTTCTCTCAAGATAGCATGTATTACGTGGGTGAACAAATTACTGCCGAGCAATTGATAGAAAAGCGCATAGTTATGATGATATCTAAGGCAATGATCATGAATATAGGCATCACGTCTGTGTCAAGTAGACCGAAACGATTCTGCATCTACTACTATTACTCCACACATCGACCACTATCCAGCATGCATCTAGAGTATTAAGTTCATAAGAACGAAGTAATGCATTAGGCAAGATGACATGATGTAGAGGGATAAACTCAAGCAATATGATATAAACCCCATCTTTTTATCCTCGATGGCAACAATACAATACGTGTCGTTTCCCTTTCTGTCACCGGGATCGAGCACCGCAATAATGAACCCAAAGCTAAGCACTTCTCCCATTGCAAGAAAGATCAATCTAGTAGGCCAAACTAAACCGATAATTCGGAGAGACTTGCAAAGATATCAAATCATGCACATAAGAATTTAGAGAAGAATCAAATAATATTCATAGATAATCAAGTTCATAAACCCACAATTCATCTGATCTCGGCAAACACACCGCAAAAAGAGTTACATTGAATAGATCTCCAAGAAGATCGAGGAGAACTTTGTATTGAGATCCAAAGAGAGAGAAGAAGCCATCTAGCTAATAACTATGGACCCGAAGGTCTGTGGTAAACTACTCACACATCATCGGAGAGGCTATGGTGTTGATGTAGAAGCCCTCTGTGATCGAATCCCCCTCCGACAGATCGCCGGAAAAGGCCCCAAGATGGGATCTCACAGGTACAGAAGGTTGCGGCGGTGGAAAATGTATTTCGTGGCTCTCTCCGAAGGTTTTTAGGGTATAAGAGTATATATAGGCGAAAGAAATAGGTCGGTGAGCTGCTAGGGGCCCACGAGGGTGGGGGGCGCACCCTCCTGCCTCGTGGCTTCCTTGCTGCTTTCTTGACGTCCACTCCAAGTCTCCTGGATTCTGTTTGGATTCTCGCGAAGGTTTCATTCTGTTTGGATTCCGTTTAATATTCCTTTTCTCCAAAACACTGAAATAGGCAAAAAAACAGCAATTTGCACTGGGCTTTCGGTTAATAGGTTAGTCCCAAAAATAATATAGAAAGGTATAATAAAGCCCATTAAACATCCAAAACAGATAATATAATAGCATGGAACAATCAAAAATTATAGATACCTTGGAGACGTATCAGTGACTAATGAGTTAGTTGCGGGATGATGCATTACGGAACAAGTACAGAGACTTGCCGGTAACGAGATTAAACTAGGTATGAGGATACCAACAATCGAATCTCGGGCAAGTAACATATCGATGACAAAGGGAATAACGCATGTTGTTATTGCGGTTTGGCCGATAAAGATCTTCGTAGAATATGTAGGAACCAATATGAGCATCAAGGTTCCGTTGTTCTCGGTCATGTCTACTTCTCGAACCCGTAGGGTCCACACTCTTAACGTTCGATGATGATTTGTATTATGAGTTATGTGTTTTGGTGACTGAAGATTGTTCGGAGTCCCGGATGAGATCGTGGACATAACGAGGAGTCTTGAAATGGTCGAGACGTAAAGATTGATATATTGGACGATAGTATTTGGACACCGGAATAGTTTCGGGACATTTTGGATATTTATCGGGGTATCAAGGGGTTACCGGAACCCCCCGGGGAAGTAATGGGCCAACATGGGCCATAGGGGATAGAGATGGGAGCCCACAAGGGGTGGCGCGCGCCGCCCCCCATGGGCTGTCCGAATTGGACAAGGGGAAGGGGTGCGGCCCCCCTTTCCTTCCCCCTCTCCCTCTCCTTCCCTCTTTCCCCCTCCATGAGAAGAAAAAAGGGGGGGGGCGACTCCTACTAGGACTGGAGTCCTAGTAGGACTCCCCCTCTTGGCGCGCCCCTGGTGGCCGGCCTCCTCCTCTCCCTCCTTTATATACGTGGGCAGGGCACCCCTTGGAGACACACGAAAGGTTCGAAGCCGTGTGCGGTGCCTCTCTCCACGGTTTACTCCTCCGGTCATATTCACGTAGTACTTAGGCGAAGCCCTGCGCGGATCACATCACCATCACTGTCACCACGCCATCGTGCTGACAAAACTCTCTCTCGATCCTCTGCTGGATCAAGAGTTCGAGGGACGTTATCGAGCTGAACGTGCGCTAAACTCGAAGGTGTCGTACGTTCGGTACTTGATCAGTTGGATCGCGAAGATGTTTGACTACATCAACCCGTTAACCTAACACTTCCGCTTTCGGTCTACGAGGGTACATGGACACACTCTCCCCCTCTCGTTGCTTTGCATCTCCTAGATAGATCTTGCATGATCGTAGGAATTTTTTGAAACTGCATGCTGCGTAACCCAACAGTGGCATCAGAGCCAGGTCTATGCATAGATGATATGCACGAGTAGAACACAAAGAGTTGTGGGCGATAATATTCATACATCTTACCACCAACGTCTTATTTTGACTCGGCGGTATTGTTGGATGAAGCGGCCCAGACCAACCTTACATGACCACGTTCATGAGACCGGTTCCACCGACAGACATGCAACTTGTTTTGCATAAAGGTGGCTGGCGGGTGTCTGTTTCTCCAACTTTAGTTGAATCGAATTTGACTACGGCCGGTCCTTGTCGAAGGTTAAAACAACACACTTGACGAAAAATCATTGTGGTTTTGATGCGTAGGTAAGAACGGTTCTTGCTAGAAGCCCGTAGCAGCCATGTAAAACTTGCAACAACAAAGTAGAGGACGTCTAACTTGTTTTTCCATTGCATGTTTTGATGTGATATGGTTAAGACATGATGTGATATAAGTTATTTTATGAGATGATCATGTTTTGTAAAAGTTATCCACAACTGGCAGGAGCCTTATGGTTGTCGCTTTATTGTATGAAATGCAATCACCATGTAATTGCTTTACTTTATCACAATACGGTAGCGATAGTTGTAGTAGCAATAGTTGGCAAGACGACAATGACGCTATGATAGAGATCAAGGTGTCAAGCCGGTGATGATGGAGATCATGACGGTGCTTTGGAGATGGAGATCAAAGGCACAAGATGATGATGGCCATATCATGTCACATATTGTGATTGCATGTCATGTTTATCTTTATGCATCTTATTTTGCTAAGTACGGCGGTAGCATTATAAGATGATCCCTCACTAAATTTTAAGGTATAAGTGTTCTCCCTGAGTATGCACCGTTGTGACAGTTCGTTGTGCCGAGACACCACGTGGTGATCGGGTGTGATAAGCTCTACGTTCACATACAACTGGTGCAAGATAGTTTTGCACGTGTAGAATACTCGGGTTAAACTTGACGAGCCTAGCATATGCATATATGGCAGAACACTCAGACTGAAAGGTCGAGTGTGAATCATATAGTAGATATGATCAACATACAGATGTTCACCATTGAAAACTACTCCATCTCATGTGATGATCGGACATTGGTTTAGTTGATATGGATCACTTGATCATTTAGATGACTAGAGGGATGTCTATCTAAGTGGGAGTTCTTAAGTAATATGATTAATTGAACTTTAATTTACCATGAACTTAGTCCTGATAGTTTTTGCATATCTATGTTGTTGTAGATCAATGGCCCGTGCTACCGTTCCCTTGAATTTTAATGCGTACCTAGAGAAAGCTAAGTTGGAAGATGATGATAGCAACTACATGGACTGGGTCCGTAACTTGAGGATTATCCTCATTGTTGCACAGAAGAATTATGTCCTGAAAGCACCGCTAGGTGCAAGGCATGCTGCAGGAGCAACTCCAGACGTTATGAACGTCTAGCAAGCTAAATATGATGACTACTCAATAGTTTAGTGTGTCATGCTTTACGTCTTAGAATCGGGACTTCAAAGATGTTTTGAACATCATGGAGCATATGAGATGTTCCAAGAGTTGAAGTTAATATTTCAAGCAAATGCCCGAGTTGAGAGATATGAAGTCTCCAACAAGTTCTATTGCTGCAAGATGGAGGAGAACAGTTCTGTCAGTGAACACATACTCAGAATGTCTGGGTACCATAACCACTTGACTCAGCTGGGAGTTAATCTTCCTGATGATAGTGCCATGTGGTTTTTGATGCGTAGGTAAGAACGGTTCTTGCTAAGCCCGTAGCAGCCACGTAAAACTTGCAACAACAAAGTAGAGGACGTCTAACTTGTTTTTGTAGGGCATGTTGTGATGTGATATGGTCAAGACGTGAATATATAAATTGTTGTATGAGATGATCATGTTTTGTAACACTGTTATCGGCAACTGGCAGGAGCCATATGGTTGTCGCTTTATTGTATGAAATGCCATTGCAATGTAATTGCTTTACTTTATCACTAAGTGGTAGCAATAGTCGTAGAAGCAATAGTTGGTGAGACAACAACGATGCTTCGATGGAGATCAAGGTGTCAAGCCGGTGACGATGGTGATCATGACACTACAAGAAATATGTCAACTCGCGACCATCACTATTGGTCACTAAAAGGTCATTGTTTTTCATTTGTGACCTTTCTGTGACCAAAAACAGATGGTCAAAAGCTGGCGGTCATAAACTGAAATTAATGACCTTCATTGTGAGAAGGTCGTGGAATTCCACGACCAAAACAAAAGGTCATTGATTCTATGACCTTCTGTTTTGGTCGCTAGCTGTCTGCCTAGGCCACGTCAGATCTGACGTGGCAAAATTGCGACCAATTGAAAAGGTCGTTGATAAGATTCAGCCCGGTCCGATTAGGTGTCTATATGGGCCAAGCCTATTAATTCAGCCCATTTAGTATGTTTTCTCTGGTAATTTCTACATGGGCCATACTTCCATATTAGGGGGCCTTGGCCTTTTTTGCAATATATATTTTTTTATTTTCTGAGGCTTTTTTGTTTCACTTTTTAAACAGACCAATGCTTGTTGGGCTGTGGCATTTTTCAGCCCAATTAGTTGTCCAGTATTAGATCTCGGATTTTAAATTAATGTTTGGAAAAATTGTTTGGGCACAAGACCTATTTAATCCAGTTACACACACGCATCCGACATTGTTTCATATTCAAATCAGGAAAACTCAATGTCGAATTCAAATCATCCATCATATCACATCACATAACACATCTCCCAGGTTTACATAACATAACAAAATCATCTCAGGAATACATTTCCTTACACAGGAATTATGGCACATCTGCTCCTATCCTAACATGTACGTATATGCATGTGTGCTTGCTTGACCGGCGCATGCATCACTGTAGCAGCCAAGCAAGTAGGCATCATTGACGTCTACTCACAACTTTCCTCGCACCAGAGAAAGAATCAAAACAAAAAATATTAGTAACTTTAAATCATAAAGTATATCCACATCACCATAAAATAGTCGCAGACCATCACACAGAAGCCAAATACTATGAACTGATGATTAGTAGACATGAACATGATTCAGCTACGTAATGGCTACCACAAGCAAAAGTGACAAGTGTGTAAGCAAGCTGCTAGTGTACACGGTAGGCTACTGTTGCTAGTGTTCTAAACCAACAGAGCATGCTATAGGAGCAGAAAATAGGGAGCTAGGGCTAGAAGATGGAGCCGACTCACCAGAGAGCTTTTGTTCGCCGCCGTCACGCCGGTCGCCTTAAGAAGCACCACCGCGCTGGAGACGGTGCTAGACGTGAGCAAGAGCAAAGCACCTGTTGCATCGATTTCAAAATATAACAAGAACAAAAAATTAGGAAGGATTGCAAACTCATTCATTCTCTGGGCAGTTTGATTCGATTGACAGACAGCAGCAGGATGAGGGTAGCATCTCGATTCCAACAGCAACAGTAGCGGTAGGAATGTAGGATTGAGCTAGACAGATAAATTAATAGGAGGGAGCAGGGAGCAACCTTGTGCGTGGGGTGGTGGATGTAGGGCTGGACATCGAGCTCGTGGTGCTTCTGGCTAGGAAGTACCAGCAGGCTCTAGAAGCTTCCATCGCATGGAATTTCCACGACAACTATAGTGCAGTTTGTCTCCCGGACAGTTTGGCTCGCAGGACTGATCCGTCGGGAAACACAAGCTTCCTCAGTAGATCGAAGTCATGGTTTTCGGGTTTGTCACTGCCATAATCACACGCAGAGTTAGCATCAAAGATTTCTTTCAGTTTCAGCACATGAAAAGAAAACTGAAAGTTGTCTAAAGATATACACGTGTGGAAAAGCTAAAAGTTCTCCACTGCCTGTAATGTTTGTTACCTAACATATATAGCACAACCGCCGACTGCCCACGCCGTGGCGTGGTATTCCGCCATCGGGTGAACGCTCTGTCAACACGACAATGAGCAGTGGCAGACACGAGTGAAGCTACCAAGACAATATAAAATTTACATAATCAGTACCACTGCTCAATTTTTGCAATAGTTCAGAAAAGAACAATGAGTTTTCAGTAAAGAGGAATATGTTTAAATTTAGGGGCGCTTCTATTTTTCTTGACATAAGAAGTGGCTAGAGCCTTCTCTGTTTGGTGAAGGTGCCGATGGTATGCACATCTGTATTTACAAGAACAATAGCTGGGCTTTTTGTATGAGTAAGGAAATGATAGATGATTTTTTTAAGATCCACAAACCCAGGCACAACAAGTTTTTACCAGACTGTCAACATATATACAGTATTGCAGTTATGTTTACAATCAGGTAGACAGACTTGGCATATGCACAACAAATAGAATCTGCCAACATGTGATAAGAACAAAGAACCTACCTATTGGATTTGATTAAATTTCTCTCTCTGCTCATCCTCAAGCACAACTCAACCGAGAACAACATCCTTTATTTGGCCTGGCAAGGAAATGAAAAGGCACCATTAGGAACGGAAAATGCATATGAGACAGCTATCTATCAAGCACTTGACTGAAACAACAAGAAATCGTCAGCCTCTACCTCTAGTCTGCTACCAAATCCCCACAAAATCTTGCGGGCCGAAGTCACAAGCACAAAAGAAGGTTACAGCCAGGATCTATGATAATTTTCTACTATGCACAAGTATTGCTGGATAACTCGTCTAGCAAGACAAAATACACAGGATAAACTCGTCGGGCGTACAAGGCGGGCTTGCTGCAACCACAAAATCACAAGCCCTCTAAAACCTGGTGCCCATGTTCCTATTATTGTTTGGTCGTTCATTAATCACCCTAGCGTAGCGGATTCTATCTAACTAGATGATTTGTGTGGCTTGGTGACAAAATCAATCTAAGAAAGTAATCTAGCAACATCTGATCTGAGATAATCATCCATCCATGCTTGTGATTATGTAGGAACAGTAGTAGTAACCGGCACGACGATGCAGTGAAAGGAAACAGTAACTGGTGATTAACAATACATTACATGATCTACATAGTTAACTGAAGCGTTGCTGTCTGAATCCACATAGTTCACTGAATATCTTGGACACTGCATCTTCAGGTCTGACAAGGCAGGGAGAGGGAGGGGGTTACCTACAGCTGCAGGCAGGAAGATGGGTGGGAGTTGGGCGAGGTCCACGGTGACCTTCTGTGCTTCCTCCCTCCCTCCTCGAGTGGTTCTCCAATCCAACACACACACACACACAGATATATATATATATATATATATATATATATATATATAGAATTTAGCATTTAGCATGAATCATTGGTCTTAGTTGTATATGAGACTAGTTGGGCTGTGTATTCTAAGCTCCAAGCAAGTTACAGAAGAAACTGAAGATGAACCGTAAATAACAGACTAAAAAATCAAATAGAAACCCAAAATTTAAATACAAGTAGAACAGGAAGGATTACAACAGGTTCAATTCAATCAATTCCTAAGCATTGAATCAGTAGCATAAGCATGCAGCAACAACATAAGCATTTAATCAACAACAGCGTAAGCATAGTCATTAAATCAGCAGCAGCAACTGATTGAAACCAAAAGGTTCCAGATCATGTACGCCGGTCCTATACTTCTATCTTCAATAGAATGTTGCAATCAAACATTCTAGAATCTGGATAAACAAGGACATCAAGCAAATTGTGCATGTAGGACGATTCATCAGCTAAAAAAGAGGCATTTTGGGTGTTTACCAAATATAGCCTTCTAAAGCATGGTTATATGGTCTGAAACTCTGAATCAAGTGGCCAACAAGTGGCTGCTAGGTGAGTATTGATGACTCAGCCACGACTACTGACTGGCTCACCATAGATGTATACTACGTAAAGTGCGTAGCACCTCTCCATCCCAGTGGATGAAGACGTGTAGTGTGAGGGAGTGTGGGCGCCAGACGGAGATGGTCAAGTATATACTAACTCAACAATTCAGTCAAAGTCACATGGATTATCAATCTATATATGAAACCTTCCGCATTAATAGGATGCATGCACTATAATAGTGTTGTGCTGTGTTGCAGGGTTCAGACCTGGGATGGTCAAGACTCAAAGTACCCGCAAAATAAAATAAAATGTTTCAGTTCATTTGCACGTGGCACTGTCCATTTCATAAGGGTAATTGGTACCATGAGTAAACCATTGGCTGCACTAGATAATATCATGGATTCATGGTCGAATCATGCTGATAAGTCCACACTGACATGAACTAACTGAAATTTGGATTCTCTGGGAACGATGGTATCTGGACTAAGGTTGCATTGACACAAACCAATTGTAATAAGTACACACGAATGAAACTGGAACTCAAAGATTCAGTGGAGGCTAAATGCATATAGAAAAACTTTGATTTGGATCTGGAGGCAGAGAGGGGAATCTCACCCCGTTCACTAGGCGGGGAAGAGGAAGCAGCCACCGGCCCACGCGCTGGGGGAGAGGAGGCAGGTGCTCCTCCACCTCCTCTGGCCACTAGGATGGCTCACCGGGGACGGCTGCTTTGGGAGGAGGATGTGAATCCGCGTGAGGACGTCGCCTTCGTTGGTGGGGACGTAAGAGCCGGAGAAGATTCACTGGTGGGGGGGCTGTGGCCGGCATGTAGCTTGGGTGGATCCTCCTCGAGGAGCTTGGCCTTGGCGCGGAGGATCTCGGTGTTCAGCACGTGCCGTCGATGGTGGGAGAGGCGGCCGCCCGAGAAAATCAATGAGAAGGGGTCAGAGGTCGTGGCCGTGCGAGGCAAACCGCCAGTAAAACGACTCAGCTGTGGGAGGAGACGGACCTGATTTAGCCGGTGGGGACCGCTGCGTGTCCTCGCCATACGAGGATCTGGCCGCCATCTCACTCGCACGGCCTGGATCCGCCCGCTGCGTCGTGGTCGGAGTGGAGAAGATGGTGAGGTCGGCGGCGGAGCCGAAAGGGCCGAAGACGGAGGCTGGCCGCGCCGGGGACGCCATGAGATGCTCTGCGATCCGCGGGCAAGAGCGAGGCGATGAGGAGCAGGCACGCGGGCGCGAACGGCGGGAGCAGGCGGCCGTCCATGAAGGCGAGGAGGAGCGGCTTGAGGTGGGAGGGGATGGGAGGACTGATACGTCTCCAACGTATTTATAATTTTTGATTGCTCCATGATATATTACCTACTGTTTTGAATTATATTGGGCTTTATTTTCTACTTTTATATTATTTTTGAGACTAACCTATTAACCGGAGGCCCAGCCCAGAATTGCTGCTTTTTTGCCTATTTCAATGTTTCGGAGAAACATAATATCAAACGGAGTCCAAACGGAATGAAACCTTCGGGAACGCGATCTTCTCATCAGATAAGACCCAGGAGACTTGGACCCTCTGTCAAGAAAGCCACGAGGCGGTCACGAGGGTGGAGGGCGCCCCCCCCCCTAGAGCGCGCCCCCTGCCTCATGGGCCCCTCGAAGCTCCACCGACGTACTCCTTCCTCCTATATATACCTACATATCCCCAAACGATCAGATACGGAGCCAAAAACCTAATTCCACCACCGCAACTTTCTGTATCCACGAGATCCCATCTTGGGGCCTGTTCTTGAGCTCCACCGGAGGGGGCATCAATCACGGAGGGCTTCTACATCATCATCCAAGCCCCTCCGATGAAGTGTGAGTAGTTTACTTCAGACCTACGGGTCCATAGTTAGTAGCTAGATGGCTTCTTCTCTCTTTTTGGATCTCAATACAATGTTCTCCCCCTCTCTCGTGGAGATCTATTCGATGCAATCTTCTTTTTGCGGTGTGTTTGTTGAGACCAATGAATTGTGGGTTTATGATCCAGTCTATCTATGAATAATATTTGAATCTTCTCTGAATTCTTTTATGTATGATTGGTTATCTTTGCAAGTCTCTTCGAATTATCAGTTTGGTTTGGCCTACTAGATTGGTTTTTCTTGCCATGGGAGAAGTGCTTAGCTTTGGGTTCGATCTTGCAGTGTCCTTTCCCAGTGACAGAAGGGGCAGCAAGGCACGTATTGTATTGTTGCCATCTAGGATAACAACATGGGGTTTTTATCATATTGCATGAAACTATCCCTCCACATCATGTCATCTTGCTTAAGGCGTTACTCTATTTTTAACTTAATACTCTAGATGCATGCTGGATAGCGGTCAATGAGTGGAGTAATAGTAGTAGATGCAGGCAGGAGTCGGTCTGCTTGTCTCGGACGTGATGCCTATATACATGATCATACCTAGATATTCTCATAACTATGCTCAATTCTGTCAATTGCTCAACAGTAATTTGTTCACCTACCGTAGAATACTTATGCTCTTGAGAGAAGCCACTAGTGAAACCTATGGCCCCCGGGTCTCTTTCTCATCATATCAATCTCCATCACTTTATTATTGCTTTGCTTTTTTGCTTTGCCTTTTACTTTTCACTTTGCATCTTTATACCAAAAATACCAAAAATATTATTTATCATCTCTATCAGATCTCACTTTCGTAAGTGACCATGAAGGGATTGACAACCCCTAAGCGCGTTGGTTGCATTGAGCTATTGTTTTTGTGTAGGTATGAGGGACTCACGCGTAGCCTCCTACTGGATTGATACCTTGGTTCTCAAAAATCGAGGGAAATACTTACGCTACTTTGCTGCATCATCCTTTACTCTTCGGGGAAATCCAACGCATTGCTTAAGAGGTAGCAAGAAGAATTTCTGGCGCCGTTGCCGGGGAGTCTGCGCAGAAGTCAACATACCAAGTACCCATCACAATCCCTATCTCCCGCATTACATTATTTGCCATTTGCCTCTCGTTTTCCTCTCCCCCACTTCACCCTTGCCATTTTATTCGCCCTCTCTCTCTATCCTCCCTCTCTATTTACCACTTTTGCCCGTTTGCTTTTTGTTTGCTCGTGTGTTGGATTGCTTGTTTGTCGCGATGGCTCCAGATAATACCAAATTGTGTGACTTCACCAATACCAACAATAATGATTTCCTTAGCACTCCGATTGCTCCTCTTACCGATGCTGAATCTTGTGAAATTAATGCTGCTTTGCTGAATCTTGTCATGAAATATCCATTCTCCGGCCTTCCTAGTGAAGATGCCACTACCCATCTTAATAGCTTCATTGATTTGTGTGACATGCAAAAGAAGAAAGATGTCGATAATGATATTGGTAAATTGAAGCTATTTCCTTTTTCGCTTAGAGATCATGCTAAAGCTTGGCTTTCATCTTTGCCTAAAAATAGTATTGATTGATGGAACAAGTGCCAAGATGCTTTTATCTCTAAGTATTTTCCTCCCGCTAAGATCTTCTCTCTTAGAAACGATATTATGAATTTTAAGCAACTTGATCATGAACATGTTGCACAAGCTTGGGAGAGAATGAAATTAATGATACGTAATTGCCCTACTCATGGTTTCAATTTGTGGACGATTATACAAAAAATTTATGCCGGATTGAATTTTGCTTCTAGAAATCTTTTAGATTCGGCCACGGGAGGCACTTTTATGGAAATCACTTTAGGAGATGTTACTAAACTCCTAGATAATATTATGGTTAATTATTCTCAATGGCACACTGAAAGATCCACTAATAAAAATGTGCATGCGATAGAAGAAATTAATGTTTTGAGTGGAAAGATGGGTGAACTTATGAAATTATTTGCTACTAAGAGTGTTTCATCTGATCCTAATGATATGCCTTTGTCTACTTTGATTGAGAATAATAATGAATCTATGGATGTGAATTTTGTTGGTAGGAATAATTTTGGTAACAACGCGTATAGAGGAAATTTCAACTCTAGGCCTTATCCTAGTAATCCCTCTAATAATTATGGTAATTCCTACAACAATTCTTATGGAAATTATAATAAGATGCCCTCTGATTTTGAATCTAATATTAAAGAATTTATTTCTTTGCAAAATAATTTTAATGCTATGATTGAAGAAAAATTGCTTAAGATTGATAATTTGGCTAGGAACGTTGATAGAATTTCTCTTGATGTTGATTCTTTAAAGCTTAGATCTATTCCTCCTAAGCATGATATCAATGATTCTCTCAAAGCCATGAGAATTTCCATTGATGAGTGCAAGGAAAGAACCGCTAGGACGCGTGCTATGAAAGATGCCTTTATTAAAGCGTGTTCTCACAATTCCTATGAAAATAAAGATGAAGATCTAAAAGTTATTGATGTGTCCCCTATTAAATCTTTGATTTGCAATATTAATCTTGATAATGATGGGACTTAATATGTTCCACCTTTACTTAGAAGGCGTTCTAAAAATTTAGAGTATTTAGATCTTGATGATGAAATTGATAAAAGTGGGATTAAAAGAAATAAAACCCTAGATGATGCTAAACCCACTATATTGGATTTCAAGGAATTTAATTATGAAAATTGCTCTTTAATTGATTGTATTTCCTTGTTGCAATCCGTGCTAAATTCTCCTCATGCTTCTAGTCAAAATAAAGCCTTTACCGAACATATCGTTGATGCCTTGATGCAATCTTATGAAGAAAAACTTGAGTTGAAAGTTTCTATCCCTAGAAAACTTTATGATGAGTGGGAACCTACTACTAAAATTAAAATTAAAGATAATGAGTTTTATGCTTTGTGTGATTTGGGTGCTAGTGTCTCTACTATTCCCAAAACTTTGTGTGATTTGCTAGATTTCCGTGATTTTGATGATTGCTCTCTAAACTTGCATCTTGCGGATTCCACTATTAAGAAACCTATGGGGAGAATTAATGATGTTATTATTGTTGCAAATAGGAATTATGTGCCCGTATATTTTAACGTTCTTGATATAGATTGTAATCCTTCTTGCCCTATTATTCTCGGTAGACCTTTCCTTAGAACGGTTGGTGCAATTATTGATATGAAGGAAGGGAATATTAGATTTCAATTTCTATTAAAAAAGGGCATGGAACACTTCCCTAGAAAGAAAATAAAATTACCATATGAATCTATCATGAGAGCCACTTATGGATTGCCTACCAAAGATGGCAATACCTAGATCTATTCTTGCTTGTTATGCCTAGCTAGGGGCGTTAAACGATAGCGCTTGTTGGGAGGCAACCCAATTTTATTTTTATTCCTTGCCTTTTGCTCCTGTTTAGTAATAAATAAATTATTTAGCCTCTGTTTTGGTTGTGTTTTTTGTGTTTAATTATTGTTTGTGCCAAGTAGAACCGTTGGGAAGACTTGGGAAAAGTCTTGTTGAACTTGCTGTAAAAAACAGAAACTTTAGCGCTTACGAGAACTGCTGTCATTTTTATTTGGAGAGAGCTATTCAGTTAATTCTTTATGCAGATGATTAATAGATAAATTCCTCACGTCCATCAATTTATTTTAGAATTTTTGGGGTTCCAGATCTTGCGCTAGCTACATATTACTACAGACTGTTCTGTTTTTGATAGATTCTGTTTTTCGTGTGTTGTTTGCTTATTTTGATGAATCTATGGCTAGTAAAATAGTTTATAAACCATAGAGAAGTTGGAATACAGTAGGTTTAACACCAATATAAATAAATAATGAGTTCAGTACAGTACCTTGAAGTGGTCTTTTGTTTTCTTTCGCTAACGGAGCTCACGAGATTTTCTACTTTAAGTTTTGTGTTGTGAAGTTTTCAAGTTTTGGGTAAAGATTTGATGGATTATGGAACAAGGAGTGGAAAGAGCCTAAGCTTTGGTATGCCCATGGCACCCCCAAGATAATCTAAGGACACCTAAAAGCCAAAGCTTGGGGATGCGCCGAAAGGCATCCCCTCTTTCATCTATTTCAATCGGTAACTTTACTTGGAGCTATATTTTATTCACCACATGATATGTGTTTTGCTTGGAGCGTCTTTTATGATTTGAGTCTTTGCTTGTTAGTCTACCACAATCATCCTTTCTATACACATCTTTTGAGAGAGCCACACATGATTTGGAATTTGATAGAATACTCTATGTGCTCCACTTATATCTTTTGAGCTCTATAGTTTTACTCTAGTGCTTCACTTATATCTTTTGAGTTTTATAGTTTTGCTCTAGTGCTTCACTTATATCTTTTAGAGCACGGTGGTGGATTTGTTTTATAGAAACTATTGATCTCTCATGATTGACTTAGATTATTTTGAGAGTCTTAATAGCATGGTAATTTTCTTAATAATAATATGCTTGGTATTCAAGATTTGTAAAACTTTCTTTTTAGTGCGTTGAATACTAAGAAAAAAATTGATGCTTTATAATTGTTTTGAGATATGAGGATGGTGATATTAGAGTCATGCTAGTTGAGTAGTTGTGAATTTGAGAAATTCTTGTGTTAAAGTTTGTGATTCCCGTAGCATGCACGTATGGTGAACCATTATGTGATGATGTCGGAGCATGATTTATTTATTGATTGTCTTCCTTATGAGTGGCGGTCGGGGACGAGCGATGGTCTTTTCCTACCAATCTATCCCCCTAGGAGCATGCGCGTAATAATTTGCTTTGATAACTTCTAGATTTCTGCAATAAGTATATGAGTTCTTTTTGACTAATGTTGAGTCCATGGATTATACGCACTTTCCTTCCTTCCACCATTGATAGCCTCTCTAATACCGCGCACTTTTCACCGATATCACACACCCACCAAATACCTTCCTCAAAACAGCCACCATACCTACCTATCATGGCATTTCCATAGCCATTCCGAGATATATTGCCATGCAACTTTCCACCATTCCGTTCATTATGACACGCTCCATCATTGTCATATTGCTAGCATGATCATGTAGTTGACATCATATTTGTGGCAAAGCCACCATTCATAATTCTTTCATACAAGTCACTCTTGATTCATTGCATATCCCGGTACACCGCCGGAGGCATTCATATAGAGTCATATTTTGTTCTAAGTATTGAGTTGTAATTGGTGAGTTGTAAGAAAAATAAAAAGTGTGATGATCATCATTTTTAGAGCATTGTCCCAAGTGAGGAAAGGATGATGGAGACTATGATTCCCCCACAAGTCGGGATGAGACTCCGGACGAAAAAAAAGAGGCCATAAAAAAAAGAGAAGGCCCAAACAAAAAAAATGAGAGAAAAAGAGAGAAGGGACAATGTTACTATCCTTTTACCACACTTGTGCTTCAAAGTAGCACCATGATCTTCATGATAGAGAGTCTCTCATTCTGTCACTTTCATATACTAGTGGGAATTTTTCATTATAGAACTTGGCTTGTATATTCCAATGATGGGCTTCCACAAAATGCCCTAGGTATTCGTGAGCAAGCGAGTTGGATGCACACCCACTTAGTTTCTTTTGTTGAGCTTTCATATACTTATAGCTCTAGTGCATCCGTTGCATGGCAATCCCTACTCACTCACATTGATATCTATTGATGGTCATCTCCATAGCTCGTTGATACGCCTAGTTGATGTGAGACTATCTTCCCCTCCTTTTGTCTTCTCCACAACCACCATTCTATTCCACATATAGTGCTATATCCATGGCTCACGCTCATGTATTGCGTGAAGATCGAAAAAGTTTTGAAAATGTCAAAAGTATGAAACAATTGCTTGGCTTGTCATCGGGGTTGTGCATGATTTAAATACTTTATGTGGTGAAGATAGAGCATAGCCAGACTATATGATTTTGTAGGGATAGCTTTCTTTGGCCATGTTATTTTGAGAAGACATAATTGCTTTCTTAGTATGCTTGAAGTATTATTATTTTTATGTCAACATGAACTTTTGTCTTGAATCTTTTGAATCTGAATATTCATACCACAATTAAGAAGATTTACATTGAAATTATGCCAAGTAGCACTTCGCATCAAAAATTCTGTTTTTCTCATTTACCTACTCGAGGACGAGCAGGAATTAAGCTTGGGGATGCTTGATACGTCTCCAACGTATCTATAATTTTTGATTGCTCCATGCTATATTACCTACTATTTTCGACTATATTGGGATTTATTTTCCACTTTTATATTATTTTTGGGACTAACCTATTAACCGGAGGCCCAGCCCAGAATTGTTGTTTTTTTTGCCTATTTCAGTGTTTTGGAGAAACAGAATATCAAACGGAGTCCAAACGGAATGAAACCTTCGGGAACGCGATTTTCTCATTAGATAAGACCCAGGAGACTTGGACCCTCCGTCAAGAAAGCCATGAGGCGGTCACGAGGGTGGACGGTGCCCCCCCTAGGGTGCGCCCCCCTGCCTCATGGGCCCCTCGAAGCTCCACCGACGTACCCCTTCCTCCTATATATACCTATGTACCCCCAAACGATCAGATACGGAGCCAAAAACCTAATTCCATCGCCGCAACTTTCTGTATCCATGAGATCCCATCTTGGGGCCTGTTCCGGAGCTCCGCCGGAGGGGCATCGATCACGAAGGGCTTCTACATCATCATCCAAGCCCCTCCGATGAAGTGTGAGTAGTTTACTTCAGACCTACGGGTCCATAGTTAGCAGCTAGATGGCTTCTTCTCTCTTTTTGGATCTCAATACAATGTTCTCCCCCTCTCTCATGGAGATCTATTCAATGTAATCTTCTTTTTGTGGTGTGTTTGTTGAGACCGATGAATTGTGGGTTTATGATCTAGTCTATCTATGAATAATACTTGAATCTTCTCTGAATTCTTTTATGTATGATTGGTTATCTTTGCAAGTCTCTTCGAATTATCAGTTTGGTTTGGCCTACTAGATTGGTTTTTCTTGCCATGGGAGAAGTGCTTAGCTTTGGGTTCGATCTTGCGGTTTCCTTTCCTAGTGACAGAAGGGGCAGCAAGGCACGTATTGTATTGTTGCCATCGAGGATAACAAGATGGTTTTTTTTATAATATTGCATGAAACTATCCCTCTACATCATGTCATCTTGCTTAAGGCGTTACTCTATTTTTAACTTAATACTCTAGATGCATGCTGGATAGCGGTCGATGAGTGGAGTAATAGTAGTAGATGCAGGCAGGAGTTGGTCTACTTGTCTCAGACGTGATGCCTATATACATGATCATACCTAGATATTCTCATAACTGTGCTCAATTCTGTTAATTGCTCAACAGTTATTTGTTCACCCACCGTAGAATACTTATGCTCTTGAGAGAAGCCCCTAGTGAAACCTATGGCCCCCGGGTCTCTTTCTCATCATATCAATCTCCATCACTTTATTATTGCTTTGCTCTTTGCCTTTTACTTTTCACTTTGCATCTCTATACCAAAAATACCAAAAATATTATTTATCATCTCTATCAGATCTCACTTTCGTAAGTGACCGTGAAGGGATTGACAACCCCTAAGCGCGTTGGTTGCGTTGAGCTATTGTTTTTGTGTAGGTACGAGGGACTCGCGCGTAGCCTCCTACTGGATTGATACCTTGGTTCTCAAAAACTGAGGGAAATACTTACGCTACTTTGCTGCATCATCCTTTCCTCTTCGGGGAAATCCAACGCAGTGCTCAAGAGGTAGCAAGGACGCGGCGGGATCGGCCGCCATAGGTGGTGGCAGCGGTCCAATGGAGGGAGAGGGGAGATGGGTTAGGGTTTGGGCAGCGGTCCAATGCTTGATCCGCGTGACCTGCCCATAGACCAATCAGAACGAAGTGCATGCTTTGATGATGTTATGACCTTCTAAAATGGTCGCAATCAATTTTCCATTTTCCGAGTGCCCGAAATGAGTTCTTTTGTGAAGGACCTACCATATATTTGTTGCAAAATTGGACCAGATCAATTTTCTAAAATACTAGGCCATATTTAATGCACAATTGACAAAATGGTTGGGTGTCAAAAGTTTTTATCCACCTCTGGTGAAAAAGACAAATTCCCGCTGATTCAGCAGGAACCGAGTCAAATTTGAACTACAGCTGCCTCATAGTTTGCTCTTTATTTTTTTTCCAAAAATCATTTCTAGGTACATAAGTATCTATTTAATCAGAGAAACATCAAAAAATTCCAAGATTCAATCACTAGCTAGGAACGGTCAAGCCCACCGTTTTGATCGCATTTTGAAACGTACATAAAAATTCAAAAAAAACAAAAAATTGGAAAACCTTCGCATTGTGTCATTATATGTGACCAAGTTTCCAGGAAAAATAATAAACTTGTAATACGACAATTATTTTTAAAAAGTGTTTTCAGAAATGAGCTATCATGCGTGCAGATTCATGGCTTTCGAGCCAAATGATCAATCTTATGGCCACATTCATGGCATAGTTTGTTCAAATGATCTCATATTGTGCACAAGGGTGCATATTGGAATTCCAAACAATGTTGCCTAAGGGAGTTTTCATTTTCTTTGCACGGAAAATTCATTTTCCATTTTCCGAGTGCCCAAAATGAGTTTTTTGTGAAGGACCTACCATATATTTGTTGCAAAATTGGACCAAATCAATTTTCTAAAATACTAGGCCATATTTAATGCACAATTGACAAAATGGTTGGGTGTCAAAAGTTTTTATCCACCTATGGTGAAAAAGACAAATCCCCGCCGATTTATTAGGAACTGGGTCAAATTTGAACTGCAGCTGCCTCATAGTTTGCTCTTTATTTTTTCCAAAAATCATTTCTAGGTACATAAGTATCTATCTAATAAGAGAAACATCAAAAAAATTCCAAGATTCAACTGCTAGCTAGGAACGGTCAAGCCCGCCGTTTTGACTGCATTTTGAAACGGGCATAAAAAATTCAAAAAAATCAAAAAAAATGGAAAACCTTCGCATTGTGTCATTATATGTGACCAAGTTTCCAGGAAAAATATTAAACTTGTAATACAACAATTATTTTAAAAAAGTGTTCTCAGAAATAAGCTATCATGCGTGAAGATCCATGGCTTTCAAGCCAAATGATTAATCTTATGGCCACATTCATGTCATAGTTTGTTCAAATGATCTCATGTTGTGCACAAGGGTGTATATTGGAATTCCAAACAATGTTGCCTAAGGGATTTTTATTTTCTTTGCACGGAAAATTCATTTTCCATTTTCTGAGTGCCCGAAATGAGTTTTTTTGTGAAGGACCTACCATATATTTGTTGCAAAATTGGACCAAATCAATTTTCTAAAATACTAGGCCATATTTAATGCACAATTGACAAAATGGTTGGGTATCAAAAGTTTTTATCCACCTCTGGTGAAAAAGACAAATTCCCGCTGATTTAGTAGGAACCGGGTCAAATTTGAACTGCAGCTGCCTCATAGTTTGCTCTTTATTTTTTCCAAAAATCATTTCTAGGTACATAAGTATCTATTTAATCAGAGAAACATCAAAAAAATTCCTAGATTCAACCACTAGCTTGGAATGGTCAAGCCCGCCGTTTTGACCGTATTTTGAAACGGACATAAAAATTCAAAAAAATCAATAAATTGGAAAACCTTCGCATTGTGTCATTATATGTGACCAAGTTTCCAGGAAAAAAAATAAACTTGTAATACAGCAATTATTTTAAAAAAGTGTTCTCGGAAATGAGCTATCATGCGTGAAGATTCATGGCTTTCAAGCCAAATGATCAATCTTATAGCCACATTCATGGCATAGTTTATTCAAATGATCTCATATTGTGCACAAGGGTGCATATTGGAATTGCAAACAATGTTTCCTAAGGGTGTTTTTATTTTATTTGCACGGAAATTTATTTTCCATTTTCCGAGTGCCCGAAATGAGTTTTTTTTGTGAAGGACCTACCATATATTTGTTGCAAAATGTGACCAAATCAATTTTCTAAAATACTAGGCGATATTTAATGCACAATTGACAAAATGGTTGGGTGTCAAGTGTCAAAAGTTTTTATCCACCTCTCATGAAAAAGAAAAAAATTCGCCCATTCAGTAGGAAACGTGTCAAATTTGAACTGCATATGCCTTATAGTTTGCTCTTTATTTTTTCCAAAAATCATTTATAGTTACATAAGTATCTATTTAATCATAAATACATGGTTTGGTGGTGATACGTCGAGGTTTGGACGGTGGCCCAGGGCCCCAACTCCAAAGAGCGTAGAGTCGCATGCCCGCCGCGTGGTCACCGCGTGACCGTGGCATTGCCATGCGTTCTGGGCAGCCTAGGCATGTCTAGTAGGTTGAGCACTCCCCAGGTAGATGCTAGGAAGAAAATAACAACAAAAGAATCTCACGAGGAGACCGAACTAACATGAATTAGCAGACAAGTGTTTGATAAGCAGTACGGGAAATTCACAAGGCCAATGGGCCTAAGTTTTGGCTGAGGATGATCATCTACTAGGGAGACCGTCTTGGCAAATTTTCAGCTCAAATAGAGGAGTTTGGATGGCACTTGCTTTGCAAAGTACCACATCAGGCAGAAATATGGATGTTGAATCTGGGCTCAAATGGATAAGTGGATTGAGCTGAAATTTTGTGGAGTATGGTAATTTGGGCATATTAAAGCACTGTAAAACTTTATACCATTTGGATAATCGTAGCTTGTACTTCCTTCACAAAGCTTCTCTCTAGATAGAAACTTTAGAAATTTGCTGAGGAAGATTTAATAGGAAAATGGAGCCGAATATTGGAATGTGGCAATGATTTTTATATGTAAGATGGCAAAAAAAGTTTGAGGACAATAGGAGGTGTCTAGATAGCACTTCCTTTGCAATGTGCCAATTTGGACAGAAAATAAAAATTGAAGCTGGGCTTACATAGATGATTGGATTATGCTGAAATTTGGTGTAGGGGGTTTGTATAGTCAGGGTAATGTCCTGGCAAATTTTCAGCAATTATAAAGCAATATCAAATGTAGTTCCTTCACAAACTACAAATATTATCAGGAACAAAGATTCGATGGTGAGCTCACATGTATTGTTAGATAGAGCTAAACTTTTGTGTAGAGATATGAATTTGGCATATCAAATATTTGGCAAAAATTAAACTCATTATGATATTCCTGTCTTGTACTTCCTTCACAATGCTTCTAGGTGGACAAAAACTTTGGAAATTTACTGAGGAAGATTTACTGGGCAAATGGAGCTGAATTTTGTCATGCGGCAATGATTTGGATAGGAAAGAGTGCCCAAAAATTTTAAGGGCAATCAAGAATATATAAATAGTACTTCCTTCACAAAATGATGTTATGAACAACAACAACAACAACAACAACAACAACAACAACAACAACAAAGCCTTTAGTCCCAAACAAGTTGGGGTAGTCTAGAGGTGAAACTCATAAGATCTCGCAACCAACTCATGGCTCTGGCACATGGATAGCAAGCTTCCACGCACCCCTGTCCATAGCTAGCTCTTTGGTGATACTCCAATCCTTCAGGTCTCTCTTAACGGACTCCTCCCATGTCAAATTCGGTCTACCCCGCCCTCTCTTGACATTCTCCGCACGCTTTAGCCGTCCACTATGCACCGGAGCTTCTGGAGGCCTGCGCTGAATATGCCCAAACCATCTTAGACGATGTTGGACAAGCTTCTCTTCAATTGGTGCTACCCCAACTTTATCTCGTATATCATCATTCCGGACTCGATCCTCCCTCGTGTGGCCACACCACTACTAGGGAAAAGCCTATACACAGAATTTTACCAGTAGCGCTGTACAAAATCAAGCGCTGCTGCTACTTAGTAGCAGCGCGCGTAAATAAACTGCGCTACTGCTATGACTTTAGCATTAGCGCGTACTAGCGAAAAGCGTTGCTGCTACGTTTGAACTGGGCACACATGGCTAGCCCAACCTAGCAGTAGTGCGTATAATGGCCCAGCGCTACTGCTAATCTCCTTAGCTGCAGCGCGCTTATGTGTAAAGCGCTGCTGTTAACGGAAATAAAATAAAGTGAAAAACAAGTAGAAAAGTAAATGAAAATGAAAGAAATAGAAAAAGGAGAAAGGGAAAAAATAAAATGTAAAGAAAAATAAAAGAAAAAGGGGGAAAAGGAGAAAGGAATAGCAGTAGCGTGTATTCTAGAACGCGCTGTAGCTAACGTAGCAGTAGTGCCCTTTCTGGAACGCGCTACTGAATACTTCTGACTTAACCACGCACTTCGTCCTTCCCCACGGCCACTTCATCCCCCAAATCAACTCCACTCTCGCCGCCGCCGTCGCCCCTCGGCCGCCGCGCGCTCTCCCCACGCCGCCCCCGACCCCAGATTCAGCGTCGGCCCCGCCCCCGACCCCAGATTCAGCGTCGGCCCCGCCCCCGACCTCAACGCCGCCCGGGATGCCGCCCCCGACCCCGACCTCAACGCCGCCCCG
>NC_041382.1:41140035-41189906 GCF_002162155.2 Triticum dicoccoides
GAGGTGAGCACGCCTGCTCCTCCCTCTCCCCTACCTCTGCCTAGGGTTTCTACCTCCATCAAATTAGTTAGGGTGGAAACGAATCGGATGCGGATGCGGCTCAAATGAGTTAGGGTTCATGTAAGGGTGGAAACGAATCAAATTTCTAAGATGAATCATAAAACGAGTAAAATTTGACCACTTATTTCACTTTATAGTTGGATAATTGGAATATCCGCTACCACTTTCCACCCCTATAGGTTCATCAAATTAGATGGTAATTAGGGCAGTAGTTCTTAGGTACTAATTAGTTAGTAAGAACTAGGTACTAATTAGGTACTAGAATATTTTTATTTATAGTAAGTTTATTTTTAGTAAGAACTAGTTGAATTAATAGAACTAGTTAGTAAGAACTTGTTGCTATTTTTTTAGTTAAAGCAATTTTCCCGCATCGACGTGGACAATGCCTATCCCGCATCTCCGTCGTCGAGTCGGCGGAGGACGACACCTACTTGACCAGATGGGCCATGTCCGGGACTGGGCTCCGTCGGGTTGGTACTGGGAGGCGCTACCTACCGGGGGCGCAGGTTGGTGAGGAGCCAGCCTGTCGTTGACCCAAAACTTCTTTGGTGGCGGTCGCGTGGGCCAGTGACGGTCCAGAGGCTCGAGGACTCCGCGAAGGTGGTGCATCACCGTGTCAGTGAGGAGGACGCGCACGTCTGTCGCTACTTGTTTGTGTTGGAGCACATGTTCTCCAATACCTGGCAGGTTCTCCAGGGATCTCACTGGAGCTATGATCCCGTGATGGTTCCTTCTCTGTGGGTATCCACCGCCCGCGCCGATACCCGTCGTGTGCTAGGGTTTTAGTTGTACTAGTGATGTTATATGTATGACACTATTCGGGATGTATTAGTGATAATATTCGACGATGTACGGACGCATGAGATGATTTACCTTTGCTTATTGAATGCATGCTAATTTGAGTCTTATAAGATATTTTGAAATGTATATCTTGTGTTGCTCAATATCCAAGTGGCCGGTCATGTTTGCAAGTTACACCTCCGAGTGGCCTATGTTTTGTCAGAGTGTTGATTCATTTCCATTCCGGCAAATTTCAGGCGCTCGATATATCCTATTTTAGCAAAGGTCATGCCGAATTTTTCCGTGAATTTTGGCATGACTTTTGCCAGAATATGTAGGAAATATCGAGTGCCCCGGATTTGTGTGTTGAGTATCCTGGTAGTTGTCTTCTATCAATTTTCAATTAATGTTTTAACTATGAACATAGGAAATGTCTGACGACAAAAAGGATTTCGGTATTTGCAAATATTGCGAAGACGAGCGCGGCCCGTGCGAGGAATATTCCTAGATGATGATAGGCGCTTCAGCATCAAGCTGGACGAGAACTTCGAAGTGGATACGGTAAGTCACAATGACAAGTCTTTTTTCGTAATTAAGCATGACATCTGCTTCATTTGCTTCAACTTATATTTTGTTTACTATTCTACTAGCGTATCCCCTGCCATGCAAGAGTTTTTTTATTGGATAAGATAGGTTTCAGTCATACTATGGAGGTAAAGAAAGTTTATTTGAAGACCGAGCATGGTTATATTTTCCACGCAAAATTATACAATTCAGACGACTACACCTATTTTGGATGCAAAACATGGCGAGCACTATGCAAGACTTATGCATTTCAACCTGATATGGTTATCACCTTTGATATTCGTCCGGAAGATGATATTGAAGGTAATACCGACATCTGGGTCGATGTGCAGAGGCCTCCAGTTACACCAAAAATGTAAGTTTCTCAACCATATTTATGTCTTTGATATTGTTTATTCAAAAATAGTTGACAACTAATTTGTATTGTCAGCTTATTTCGGTGCAAGCAAACATGTCCAGCGCTTGGTAGACAGGACCTACTACTGTCCCGGGGCTGAACTAAACTGTGAGGAGCTAAGTCATTATGTTTCATGGCTTGAGGATCTTGATACCGTCAAGACAAATTTTCTTCCTGGACTTAGAAATCTTAGTACTGAAAACGTGCGACCAATAGTGTTCGTCATGATCTACGGTCACATCTATTTAGGAAGGATGGTAAGATTTTTACTATTTGTCCTCAGTGCATCTTTTCCATACATTATTTGTGAAGCTAAACTTCATTGCTAAGTATGTGACCATACGATGCTCTTCAACAGGGACTCCCGATGAATGTTGTGCCTTATGGGATCAAGACTAAAGGTACCATGAGTATTATTAGCTTACGGCCAAGATATCCTACATGTTACTTTAGTGCATTCAAGATCAGCGATGAATGCTTAATAGTGCAAGACTGGACCAGATATGTGATGGGGGAGCGCAGACAAGTACTAGGGGGCAGCAAACAGATGTGCTACCCAAAATTAGGAGACAGGTTCATCTGCATGCTCCAACTTGATCAAGGAGGAGAGCTACACATGTTTTATGTTGTTTTACCTAAGAGAGAGCAGCAGGAGTGATTAGCTAGAAATGAGTTTGAGGATGATGATGTGCTACACTATTACTATGATGATAAAATAGCTAGTGTTGGTGGTAATGACTGATGATTATTATTAGCTAGTGTTGGTGGTAATGACTGATGATTATTATTAGCTAGTGTTAGTGGTGATTAAATAAATATTGTTGGTGCTAATGATTATGATGATGATTAAATAGCTTGTGCTGGCGGATTAGATTCAAGTGGAGGCAACATGTGGTGCACATCGAAAGTACTACTAGTCCAAACTAGATCAAGTTTGGATTAGTAGTATACTTTTGACATGCACCACATATTGCCTCCACTTGAACCTAATCCACCTTCATTTGACACACTGTTATGGACATAATGATGTAAACCTCATAACTGGTATTGTACCAATATTTGTACGATGGCGCATAAATACACTAAAAATAAAAAAAATAAAAAAACAATACTAGTAGCGATGGAAAGAAAACACGCTGCCAGTAGTTACATTAGCAGCAGCGTGGGAGTGAACAAGCGCTGCAGCTATTTGTCCCAGCAGTAGCGCGTGCGACACGCATTACTGCTAAGCAATAGGTGTAGCGCCTTATTAGTAGCGCGCCTACCCGCGCTACTAGTGAGCACAAAACCAGCGCTACTGCTAGGGTTTTCCCTAGTAGTGCACATCCATCTCAACATACGCATCTCCGCCACACCTAACTATTGGACATGTCGCCTTTTAGTCGGCCAACACTCAGCGCCATACAACATTGCGGGTTGAACCGCCGTCCTGTAGAACTTGCCTTTTAGCTTTTGTGGCACTCTCTTGTCACAGAGAATGCCAGAAGCTTGGCGCCACTTCATCCATCCGACTTTGATTCGATGGTTCACATCTTCATCAATACCCCCATCCTCCTGCAGCATTGACCCCAAATACCGAAAGGTGTCCTTCTGAGGTACCACCTGGCCATCAAGGCTAACCTCCTCCTCACACCTAGTAGTACTGAAACCGCACATCATGTACTCGGTTTTAGTTCTACTAAGCCTAAACCCTTTCGATTCCAAGGTTTGTCTCCATAACCCTAACTTCCTATATACCCCCGTCCGACTATCGTCAACTAGCACCACATCATCCGCAAAGAGCATACACCATGGGATATCTCCTTGTATATCCCTTGTGACCTCATCCATCACCAATGCAAAAAGATAAGGGCTCAAAGCTGACCCCTGATGCAGTCCTATCTTAATCGGGAAGTCATCAGTGTCGACATCACTTGTTCGAACACTTGTCACAACATTATCGTACATGTCCTTGATGAGGGTAATGTACTTTGCTGGGACTTTGTGTTTCTCCAAGGCCCACCACATGACATTCCGCGGTATCTTATCATAGGCCTTCTCCAAGTCAATGAACACCATATGCAAGTCCTTCTTTTGCTCCCTATATCTCTCCATAAGTTGTCGTACCAAGAAAATGGCTTCCATGGTCGACCTCCCAGGCATGAAACCAAACTGATTTTTTGTCACGCTTGTCATTCTTGTTAAGCGGTGCTCAATGACTCTCTCCCATAGCTTCATTGGCTCATCAGCTTAATTCCACGGTAATTAGTACAAATCTGAACATCCCCCTTGTTCTTGAAGATTGGTACTAATATACTCCGTCTCCATTCTTCTGGCATCTTGTTTGCCCGAAAAATGAGGTTGAAAAGCTTGGTTAGCCATACTATCGCTATGTCCCCGAGACCTTTACACACCTCAATGGGGATACAATCAGGGCCCATCGCCTTGCCTCCTTTCATCCTTTTTAAAGCCTCCTTGACCTCAGACTGCTGGATTCGCCGCACAAAACACATGCTGGTCTCATCAAAGGAGTCATCCAGTTCAATGGTAGAACTCTCATTCTCCCCATTGAACAGCTTGTCGAAGTACTCCCGCCATCTATGCTTAATCCCCTCGTCCTTCACCAAGAGTTGGCCTGCTCCGTCCTTGATGCATTTGACTTGGCCAATATCCCTCGACTTCCTCTCTTGGATCTTGGCCATCTTATAGATGTCCCTTTCACCTTCCTTTGTGCCTAACCGTTGGTAGAGGTCCTTATATGCTCGACCCCTTGCTTCACCAACAGCTCACTTTGCGGCCTTCTTCGCCATCTTGTACTTCTCTATGTTGTCTGCACTCCTATCCAGGTATAGGCGTTTGAAGCAATCTTTCTTCTCTTTAATCGCCTTCTGGACATCATCATTCCACCACCAGGTATCCTTATCTTCGCTTATCCTTCCCCTGGACACTCCAAGCTCCTCCGAGGCCACCTTATGAATGCAAGTCGCCATCTTCGTCCACACATTGTTCGCATCTCCTCCTTCCTCCCAAGGGCCCTCCTTAATGACCCTCTCCTTGAACGCTAGAGCTACCTCCCCCTTGAGCTTCCACCACTTCGTTCTAGCGACTTTGGCACGCTTATCTCGCTGGACACGAATCCGAAAGCGGAAGTCAGCAACCACGAGCTTATGCTGGGGTACAACACTCTCTCCAGGTATCACCTTACAGTCTAGGCACGCACGCCTATCTTCTCTTCTCGAGAGGATGAAATCAATCTGGCTAGAGTGTTGGCCACTACTAAAAGTCACCAGATGTGATTCTCTCCTTCTAAAGAGGGTGTTCGCTACAATCATGTTGTAGGCTAGAGCAAAGCTTAAGACATCTTCTCCTTCTTGATTCCTAATGCCATAGCCAAAGCCCCCGTGCGCCCCTTCAAAACCTGTGTTAGATGTACCCACGTGGCCATTGAGGTCTCCTCCTATGAAGAGCTTCTCACCAATCGGTACACTCCTAACCATGTCTTCCAGGCCTTCCCAGAACTCCCTCTTGGTGTTCTCATTGCGGCCTACTTGCGGGGCATACGCGCTGATAACATTGAGAACCAAGTCCTCAACTACCAGCTTGACCAGGATAATCCGGTCCCCACGTCTCTTGACGTCTACCACTCCATACTTGAGGCTCTTGTTGATCAAGATGCCTACGCCATTTCTGTTTGCAGCCATCCCTGTGTACCACAGCTTGAAGCCGGTATCCTCCACCTCCTTCGCCTTATGTCCTCTCCATTTGGTTTCTTGGACGCAAAGGATATCAACACCTCTCCTCACCGCTGCATCAACTAGCTCCCAAAGCTTCCCTGTCAGAGACCCTATGTTCCAGCTACCTAAGCGAATCCTCCTAGGCTCGGCTAGCTTCCTTACCCTTCGGACTCGTCGAGTCAAATGCGAAGACTCTTGCCCATTTTCCACTACATCCGGGCACCGATGTAGCGCCCCACTAAGGATGCGACGGCCCGACCCTTGCCCATTTTCCACCACACCCGGGTTCCGATGTAGCGCGTCGCTGAGAGGGTTACGCCCCAACGAAAATCTTTTGGGTTTCATCTCCATAAGAGTGGCCGAGTTTTTACGTTGGCTCGCCAAGCCTATCACAACCCTCCTCCTTTACCCGGGCTTGGGACCGGCTATGTTGAGACAACATAGGCGGAGTTACAAAGTGATGTTATGAACAAAATAGGAAAATTAATATTGTTGAATTATTTTTGAACTAGGCAAGGAAGTATTTTTTACATATTTGATGAAGATATGACCCAAAGAATTTATGAGATTTTTTTGGGAATTTTGGGAATGACAGAAATATAGGTTGCTTCACAACCTAGGGCAAAAATCGACACATGGACATGACACATAGGCAAAACTGATGAGGTGGCGCCTAGTCATAGAAATCCACCACAATTTACAAGGTTATGACCATCTATATTGGTCGTGATCAGATAGAAATAAGGCATCGGACCAGTGTTGTCTGCTTTATGACCATTTCGTGTAAGGAAATTACGACCTTTCTGACCAAAATTGTCGATATAGTTTAGGATTTGGAGCCCCCCCGAACAGCTTTTGACCAATTGGTCTCAAATGGTCATAGATTTATGACCAATTCTTCCAGGGTCACTGACAGAAGGTCACAAGTTGACATATTTATTGTAGTGACACGGTGCTTTGGAGATGGAGATCAAAAGGCACAAGATGATGATGGCCATATCATATCACTTATTTGATTGCAAGTGATGTTTATCCTTTATGCATCTTATTTTGCTTAGTACAGCAGTAGCATTATAAGCTGATCTCTCACTAAATTTCAAGGTACAAGTGTTCTCCCTAAGTATGCACCGTTGCTACAGTTCGTCGTGCCGAGACACCACGTGATGATCGGGTGTGATAAGCTCTATGTTCACATACAATGGGTGCACGCCAGTTTTGCACAGGCAGAATAGTCGGGTTAAACTTGACGAGCCTAGCATATGCAGATATGGCCTCGGAACACTGACACGGAAAGGTCGAGCGTGAATCATATAGTAGATATGATCAACATTGTGATGTTCACCATTGAAAACTACTCCATCTCACATGATGATTAGAGGGATGTCTATCTAAGTGGGAGTTCTTAAGTAATATGATTAATTGAACTTTAATTTATCACGAACTTAGTACCTGATTGTATTTTGCATGTCTATGTTGTTGTAGATAAATGGCCCGTGCTGTTGTTCCGTTGAATTTTAATGCGTTCCTAGAGAAAGCTAAGTTGAAAGATGATGGTAGAAATTACACGGACTAGGTCCGTAACTTGAGGATTATCCTCATTGCTGCACAGAAGAATTACGTCCTGGAAGCACCGCTAGGTGCCAAACCCGCTGCAGGAGCAATGCCAGATGTTATGAACACCTGGCAGAGCAAAGATGATGACTACTCAATAGTTCAGTGTGCCATGCTTTACGGCTTAGAACCGGGACTTCAACAATGTTTTGAACGTCATGGAGCCTATGAGAAGTTCCAGGAGTTGAAGTTAATATTTCAAGCAAATGCCCAGATTGAGAGATATGAAGTCTCCAATAAGTTCTACAGCTGCAAAATGGAGTAGAATAGTTCTATCAGTGAGCATATACTCAGAATGTATGGGTACCACAATCACTCAGCTGGGAGTTAATCTTCCAGTTGATAGTGTCACTGACAGAGTTCTTCAGTCACTGCCACCAAGCTACAAAAGCTTCATGATGAACTATAATATGCAAGGGATGGATAAGACGATTCCCGAGCTCTTCGCAATGCTAAAGGCTGTGGAGGTAGAAATCAAGAAGGAGCATCAAGTGTTGATGGTAAACAAGACCACTAGTTTCAAGAAAAAGGGTAAAGGGAAGAAGGGGAACTTCAAAAAGAACGACAAACAAGTTGCTGCTCAAGTGAAGAAGCCCAAGTCTGGACTAAGCCCAAGACTGAGTGCTTCTACTGCAAAGGGACTGGTCACTGGAAGCGGAACTGCCCCAAGTATTTGGCGGAGAAGAAGGATGGCAAAGTGAAAGGTGTATTTGATATACATGTTATTGATGTGTACCTTACTAATGCTCGCAGTAGCACCTGGGTATTTGATATTGGTTCTGTTGCTAATATTTGCAACTCGAAACAGGGGCTATAGATTAAGCGAAGATTGGCTAAGGACGAGAAGACGATGCGCGTGGGAAATGGTTCCAAAGTCAATGTGATTGCCGTCGGCACGCAACCTCTACATCTACCTTCAGGGTTAGTTTTATACCTGAATAATTGTTATTTGTTGCCAGCATTAAGCATGAACATTATATCTGGATCTTGTTTGATGCTAGACGGTTACTGCTACCTCTTGAGCATGCGTTGGTTTTCCCTTGAAGAGGAAAGGGTGATGCAGCAAAGTAGCATAAGTATTTCCCTCAGTTTTTGAGAACCAAGGTATCAACCAGTAGGAGACTACACGTAAATCCCTCGTACCTGCACAAATAATCAAGAACCTTGCAACCAACGCGATAAAGGGGTTGTCAGTCCCTTCACGGCCACTTGCAAAAGTGAGATCTGATAAAGATAATAAGATAAATATTTTTGGTATTTTTGTTGTATAGATTGCAAAGTAAATGGCGACAGAAGTAGATAGTTGATGGGAGATTAATATGATGGAAAATAGACCCGGGGCCATAGGTTTCACTAGTGGCTTCTCTCAAGATAGCATATTCTACGGTGGGTGAACAAATTACTATCGAGCAATTGATAGAAAAGCGCATAGTTATGAGAATATCTAGGCATGATCATGTATATAGGCATCACGTCCATGACAAGTAGATTGAAACGATTCTGCATCTACTACTATTACTCCACACATCGACCGCTATCCAGCATGCATCTAGAGTATTAAGTTCATAAGAACAGAGTGACGCATTAGGCAAGATGACATGATGTAGAGGGATAAACTCAAGCAATATGATATAAACCCCATATTTTTATACTCGATGGCAACAATCCAATACGTGCCTTGCTGCCCCTGCTGTCACTGGCAAAGGACACTGCAAGATTGAACCCAAAGCTAAGCACTTCTCCCATTGCAAGAAAGATCAATCTAGTAGGCCAAACCAAACTGATAATTCGAAGAGACTTGCAAAGATATCAAATCATGCATATAAGAATTCAGAGAAGAATCAAATATTGTTCATCGATAATCTTGATCATAAACCCACAATTCATCGGATCTCGACAAACACACCGCAAAAAGAATTACGTCAAATAGATCTCCAAGAGAATCGAGGAGAACTTTGTATTGAGATCCAAAGAGAGAGAATAAGCCATCTAGCTAATAACTATGGACCCGAAGGTCTGTGGTAAACTACTCACACATCATCGGAGAGGCTATGGTGTTGATGTAGAAGCCCTCCGTGATCGATTCCCCCTCCGGCGGAGCGTCGGAAAAGGCCCTAAGATGGGATCTCACGGGTACAGAAGGTTGCGGCGGTGGAAATAGGGTTTCGTGGTACTCCTGGATGTTTTCAGGGTATATGAGTATATATAGGCGAAACAAGTAGGTCGATGGAGCTGCGAGGGGCCCACGAGGGTGGGGGCGTGCCTGGCCCCCCTGAGCGCGCCCTCCTGCCTCGTGGCTTCCTCGCTGCTTCCCTGACATCCACTCAAAGTTTCCTGGATTGTGTTTGTTCCAAAAACGATCCTCGTGAAGGTTTTATTCTGTTTGGATTCCGTTTGATATTCCTTTTCTGCGAAACACTGAAATAGGCAAAAAAGACAATTTGCACTGGGCCTTCGGTTAATAGGTTAGTCCCAAAAATAATATAAAAGTGCATAATAAAGCTCATTAAACATCCAAAATAGATAATATAATAGCATGGAACAATAAAAAATTAAAGATACGTTGGAGACGTATCAAGCATCCCCAAGCTTAATTCCTGCTCGTCCTCAAGTAGGTAAATGGTAAAAACAGAATTTTTGATGTGGAATGCAACCTAACATAATTTTCAAAGTAATTTTCTTTATTGTGGCATGAATGTTCAGATCCAAAAGATTCAAGATAAAAGTTTAATATTGACATAAAAATAATAATACTTCAAGCATACTAACTAGGCAATTATGTCTTATCAAAATAACATGGCCATAGAAAGCTTCCCTACAAACTCATATAGTTTGGCTATGCTTCATTTTTGTCACACAAAAATGCTCTCATCATGCACAACCCCGATGACAAGCCAAGCAATTGTTTCATACTTTAGTAATCTCAAACTTTTTTCAACTTTCGCGCAATACATGAGCGTGAGCCATGGACACAGCACTATGGGTGGAATATAATATAATGGTGGGGGTTGTGTGGAGAATACAAAAAAGGAGAAAGTCTCACATTGACACGGCTAATCAACAGGCTAGGGAGATGCCCATCAATTGATGTCAATGCAAGGAGTAGGGATTACCATGCAACAGGTGCACTAGAGCAATAAATGTATGAAAGATCAACAAAAGAAACTAAGTGGGTGTGCATCCAACTTGCTTGCTCACGAAGACCTAGGGCATTTGAGGAAGCCCATTGTTGGAACATACAAGCAAAGTTCTATAATGAAAAATTCCCACTAGTATATGAAAGTGACAAAATAAGATACTCTCTATCATAAAGATCATGGTGCTACTTTGAAGCACAAGTGTGGAAAAAAATGGATAGTAGCATTGTCCTTTTTATTTCTTTTTTGGGGACAATGCTCTATTAATGATGATCATCACACTTCTATTTATTTACAACTCAATGATTACAACTCGATACTAGAACAAGATATGACTCTATATGAGTGCATCCGGCGGTGTACCGGGATGGGCAATGGATTAAGAGTGACATGTATGATAAATTATGCATGGTGGCTTTGCCACAAATACGATGTAAACTATATGATCATGCAAGGCAATATGACAATGATGAAGCGTGACATAATAAATGAAATGGTGGAAAGTTGCATGGCAATATATCTCAGAATCGCTATGGAAATGCCATAATAGGTAGGTATGGTGGCTGTTTTGAGGAAGATATAAGGAGGTTTATGTGTGATAGAGCATATCATATCACGGGGGTTGGATGCACTGGCAAAGTTTGCACCAACTCTCAAGCTGATAAAGGGCAATGCACAGTACCGAAGAGGCTAGCAATGATGGAAAGGTGAGAGTGCGTATAATCCATGGACTCAACATTAGTCATAAAGAACTCACATACTTATTGCAAAAATCCACAAGTCATCAAAAACCAAGCATTACGCGCATGCTCCTAGGGGGATAGATTGGTAGGAAAAGACCATCGCTCATCCCCGACCGCCACTCATAAGGATGACATTCAAAGAACACCTCATGTTTCAAATTTGTCACACAATGGTCACCATACGTGCATGCTACGGGACTTGCAAACTTCAACACGAGTATTTCTCAAATTCACAACTACTCAACCAGCACGACTCTAATATTACCATCTTCATATCTCAAAACAATCATCAAGTATCAAACTTCTCATAGTATTCAATGCACTTTTTGTGAAAGCTTTTATTATACCCATCTTGGATGCCTATCATATTAAGACTAATTTTATAACCAAAGCAAATTACCATGCTGTTCTAAAAGGCTCTCAAAATGATATAAGTGAAGCATGAGAGATCAATAATTTCTATAAAATAAAACCACCACCGTGCTCTAAAAAGATATAAATGAAGCACTAGAGCAAAATTATCTAGCTCAAAAGATATAAGTGAAGCACATAGAGTATTCTAATAAATTCCTATTCATGTGTGTCTCTCCAAAAGGTGTGTACAGCAAGGATGATTGTGGTAAACTAATAAGCAAAGACTCAAATCATACAAGACGCTCCAAGCAAAACACATATCATGTGGTGAATAAAAATATAGCCTCAAGTAAAGTTACCGATGGACGAAGACGAAAGAGGGGATGCCTTCTGGGGCATCCCCAAGCTTAGGCTTTTGGTTGTCCTTGAATTTTACCTTGGGGTGCCATGGGCATCCCCAAGCTTAGGCTCTTGCCACTCCTTATTCCAAAATCCATCAAATCTTTAACCAAAACTTGAAAACTTCACAACACAAAACTCAACAGAAAATGTCATGAGCTCCGTTTGTATAAGAAAACAAGTCACCACTTCAAGGTACTGTAATGAACTCATTATTTATTTATATTGGTGTGAAACCTACTGTATTCCAACTTCTCTGTGGTTCATACCCCCCGATACTAGCCATAGATTCATCAAAATAAGCAAACAACACAGGAAAACAGAATCTGTCAAAAACAGAACAGTCTGTAGTAATCTGTAAGTTTAGAATACTTATGTAACTCCAAAAATCCTACGAAATTAGGAAGACCTAAATAATTTTTATATTTATCTGCTGTAGTTGGAATTGGTATTTTATCGCTCTCTAGTTAAAAATGAAAATTACTCTCGTGAGTGCATACTTTCTGTTTTTTCAGCAAGATCAAACAACAATCGTCCAAGAAGATCCTAAAGGCTTTACTTGGCACCACTATTCAAGAAATCTTCGATTCAGCGATTTATCATCCGATTTATCGCTACTCATGGGGTGACCGATAAGATTATGCCTTATCTTGACCGTTTATTGTTTGGGCCGATTTATCACTTGGACAAGCGGTTTATCAGGAATCTGTCGATAAATCAGGCATATTCTTAACATTATGTTTGCAAAAACTATGTCTATTTGTGTTTTGTGTACCTTGTTTTGCAATATGTACTATTGTCATATTTGGTTTGTCATTATAAGATGATTCGATGGCTAGGAATCAAGGTAACACTTTTGTCCAATATTGTTTTGGTGTTGAATATATCATATTTTAGTGTTGGGAACCTGAGATTTGCAAAAAAATGGCCGATTAATAGTTGACCCATAAAATCGATTAATCGGCCAATTTCTGATTAATCTCTAATCCCCAGCTGACCGAGATGCTAACGAGAGGCGATATCCTCAACATTGCTTGGCACAACCACTAATTAAAACATAAAAACACAATAATAACAGAGGATAGATGATTTATTTATTAGTAAACAGGAACAAAAAGCAAGGAACAAAAAAAATTGGGTTGCCTCCCAACAAGCGCTATCGTTTAACCCCCCTAGCTAGGCATTGATAATTTGGATGATGCTCACATGAAAGACAAGAATTGAAGCACAAAGAAAGCATCATATAGCATATGAAAAACACATCTAAGTCTAACATACTTCCTATGCATAGGCATCTTATAGGCAAAGAAATTATCAAGACAAGCAAAAACTAGCATATGCAAGAAAGAAATGAGAAACAATAGCAATCTCAACATAACGAGAGGTAATTTAGTAACATGAAAATTTCTACAACCATATTTTCCTCTCTCATAATAATTACATGTGGGATCATAAGCAAATTCAACAAAATAGCTATCACATAAAAAAATTTGAACACGATCCACATGCATGCAAAGTTGACACTCTTCCAAAATAGTGGGATTAACATTAACTAAATCATGACTTCTCCAAACCCACTTTTATCAAAAACTTAATAAGATTGAACATTCTCCAAATATGTGGGATCTAAAGTTTACACTCTCCCAAACCCACTTTCAATATTATTGCAAACATTATTATCAATCTCATATTCATCATGGGGCTTAAATAAATTTTCAAGATCATAAGAAGAATCACCCCAATCATGATCATTGCAAAAAATAGTAGTCACAGAAAAACTAACATCCCCAAGATTGAGGTTTTGCATATCATTAACACAATTGACATTAAGAGAATTTATAATAAAATCATTGCAATCATGCTTTTCATCGAAGAACTAACAAGTATGGGTGCAATAGAAACAATCTCATGTTTAACATAAGGAACTATAGCAAATTCATCTTCATAAATATTGGCATCATGGCCACAAGAATAGCAAGCATCATGCTCATCAAGGGATATTTCAATCAAATCATCGGAATCATAATTATCTATAGATTCATGCATATAATTATTTTCTTCTGAAGCAACGGTCATTCTTTCAATAAATTCTTTGACATAGACATTATGAGCATAGTTTTTGTAGCAATATTTAAGTATGTCAAAATTTCCAGATTCATAGAGAGTAATATCATACTTTTCAATCAAAGAAGCAACTTCATAAGCACCCTTAAAAGCAACAAATTCTTCAATTTGTTCGATATCGTAGTAACTATAAACACCCTTTGCATAAGAAGATAAGATTTCATTGTCATTAAACTCACATAGGTAGGGGAGGTGTTTTTAGGGTTCCTAGAGCAACAAGTAAAATCATAAATTTCACAAAGATACCAAGCATAACACAGCAATCTGTTTATTTGATCCCATAAGAGTCTCCCTTTTTCAGACACGATGACGCACAAAATGAGCATGCTCATCTAAAGATTTCCCATCAACTAGGCTAGTTGGGGTTTCAGCACGAGCGCATAGAGATCAAAGATGATCCAAGTAGAACACTTTAAGTGGATCGATATCAATAGGTTTTTAGCAAGCAAAGATGAAAGCAAATAGAAGGAACATGGAAACACAAACAAAGATACATACGGGAAGAAGGCGAAGAAAAAGGCAAAGGTTTTCGAAAATCATTTTAAAAGTGGGGGAGAGGAGAACGAGAGGCGAATGGCAAATAATGTAATGCAAGGGAGAAGAGTTTATGATCGGTACTTGGTATGTCTTGACTTGTGCATAGATCTCCCCGGCAACGGTGCCAGAAATCCTTCTTGCTACCTCTTGAGCATGTGTTGGTTTTCCCTTGAAGAGGAAAGGGTGATGCAGCAAAGTAGCGTAAGTATTTCCCTCAGTTTTTGAGAACCAAGGTATCAATCCAGTAGGATACTACACGCAAATCCCTCGTACCTGCACAAACAATCAAGAACCTTGCAACCAACGCGATAAAGGGGTTGTCAGTCCCTTCACGGCCACTTGCAAAAGTGAGATCTGATAAAGATATTAAGATAAATATTTTTCGTATTTTTGTTGTATAGATCGGAAAGTAAAGATTGCAAAGTAAACAACGAAAGATATAGCTAGTTGACAGGAGATTAATATGATGGAAAATAGACCCGGGGGCCATAGGTTTCACTAGTGGCTTCTCTCAAGATAGCATATTCTACAGTGGGTGAACAAATTACTATCGAGCAATTGATAGAAAAGTGCATAGTTATGAGAATATCTTGGCATGATCATGTATATAGGCATCACGTCCGTGACAAGTAGACCGAAATGATTCTGCATCTACTACTATTACTCCACACATTGACCGTTATCCAGCATGCATCTAGAGTATTAAGTTCATAAGAACAGAGTAATGCATTAGGCAAGATGACATGATGTAGAGGGATAAACTCAAGCAATATGATATAAACCCCATATTTTTATCCTCGATGGCTACAATACAATACGTGCCTTGCTGCCCCTGCTGTCACTGGCAAAGGACACTGCAAGATTGAACCCAAAGCTAAGCACTTCTCCCATTGCAAGAAAGATCAATCTAGTAGGCCAAACCAAACTGATAATTCAAAGAGACTTGCAAAGATATCATATCATGCATATAAGAATTCAGAGAAGAATCAAATATTGTTCATAGATAATCTTGATCATAAACCCACAATTCATCGGATCTCAACAAACACACCGCAAAAAGAATTACATCGAATAGATCTCCAAGAGAATCGAGGAGAACTTTGTATTGAGATCCAAAGAGAGAGAAGAAGCCATCTAGCTAATAACTATGGACCCGAAGGTCTGTGGTAAACTACTCACACATCACCGAAGAGGCTATGGTGTTGATGTAGAAGCCATCCATGATCGATTCCCCCTCCGGCGGAGCATCGAAAAAGGCCCCAAGATGGGATCTCATGGGTGTAGAAGGTTGCAGCGGTGTAAATAGGGTTTCGTGGTCCTCCTAGATGTTTTTAGGGTATATGCAGTATATATAGGTGAAAGAAGTAGGTCGGTGGAGCTCCAAGGGGCCCATGAGGGTGGGGGCGCACCTGGCCCCCCTGGGCGCACCCTCCTGCCGCGTGGCTTCCTCGCTGCTTCCTTGACATCCACTCGAAGTCTCTTAGATTGAGTTTGTTCCAAAAACGATCCTCGCGAAGGTTTTATTCCATTTGGATTCCGTTTGATATTCCTTTTCTGCGAAACACTGAAATAGGCAAAAAACAGCAATTTGCACTAGGCCTTCGGTTAATAGGTTAGTCCCAAAAATAATATAAAAGTGCATAATAAAGCACATTAAACATTCAAAACAGATAATATAATAGCATGGAACAATCAAATATTAAAGATACGTTGGAGACGTATCAGTTATTCATTTAAATCAGAGAATAATGGTTGTTCTGTTTATATGAGTAATATCTTTTATTGTCATTCTCCCTTGATGAGTGGTCTATTTTTACTAAATCTTGATAGTAGTTATACACATATTCATAGTATTGAAGCCAAAAGATATAAGTTTAATAATGATAGTGCAACTTATTTGTGGCACTGCCGTTTAGGTCATATTGGTATAAAGCGCATGAAGAAACTCCATACTGATGGACTTTTGGAATCACTTGATTATGAATCACTTTATGCTTGCAAACCATGCCTCATGGGCAAGATGACTAAGACTCCGTTCTCTGGAACAATGGAGTGAGCAACGAACTTATTGGAAATAATACATACTGATGTATGCAGTCGGATGAGTGTTGATGCTCGTGGAGGGTATCATTATTTTCTAACCTTCACAAATGATTTGAGCAGATATGGGTATATCTACTTGATGAAACATAAGTCTGAAACATTTGAAAAGTTCAAAGAATTTCAGAGTGAAGTGGAAAATCATTGTAACAAGAAAATAAAGTTTCTACGATCTGATCATGGAGGAGAATATTTGAGTTACGAGTTTGGTCTTCATTTGAAACAATGCGGAATATGTTCGCAACTCATGCCACCTCGAACACCATAGCGTAATGGTGTGTCCGAACGTCGTAGCCGCACTTTATTAGATATGGTGTGATCTATGATGCCTCTTACTGATTTACCGCTATGATTTTGGGGTTATGCTTTAGAGACGGCTGCATTCACGTTAAATAGGGCACCATCTAAATCCGTTGAGACGACACCTTATGAACTGTGGTTTGGCAAGAAACCCAAGTTGTCATTTCTTAAAGTTTGGGGCTGCGATGGTTATGTGAAAAAGCTTCAACCTGATAAGCTCGAACCCAAACCGGAGAAATGTGTCTTCATAGGATACCCAAAAGAGACTGTTGGGTACACCTTCTATCACAGATCCGAAGGCAAGATATTCGTTGCTAAGAATGGATCCTTTCTAGAAAAGGAGTTTCTCTTGAAAGAAGTGAGTGGGAGGAAAGTAGAACTTGATGAGTTAACTATACCTACTCCCTTATTGGAAAGTAGTTTATCACAAAAATCAGTCCCAGTGATTCCTACACCAGTAAGTGAGGAAGCTAATGATGATGATCATGAAACTTCTGATCAAGTTACTACTGAACCTCGTAGATCAACCAGAGTAAGATCCGCACCAAAGTGGTACGGTAATCCTATTCTGGAAGTCATGTTACTTGACCATGACGAACCTACGAACTATGAGGAACCGATGATGAGCCCAGATTCCGCAAATTGGCTTGAGGCCATGAAATCTGAGATGGGATCCATGTATGAGAACAAAGTGTGGACTTTGGTTGACTTTCCCGATGATCGGCAAGCCATAGAGAATAAATGGATCTTCAAGAAGAAGACTGACGCTGACGGTAATATTACTGTCTACAAAGCTCGGCTTGTTGCTAAAGGTTTTCGACAAGTTCAAGGAGTTGACTACGATGAGACCTTCTCGGCCATAGCAATACTTAAGTCCATCCGAATCATGTTAGCAATTGCCACATTTTATGATTATGAAATTTAGCAAATGGATGTCAAAACTACATTCCTTAATGGATATCTTAAAGAAGAGTTGTATATGATGCAACCGGAAGGTTTTGTTGATCCAAAAGGTGCTAACAAAGTGTGCAAGCTCCAGCGATCCATTTATGGACTGGTGCAAGCCTCTCGGAATTGGAATATATGTTTTGATAGCGTAATCAAAGCATATGGTTTCATACATACTTTTGGAGAAGCCTGTATTTACAAGAAAGTGACTAGGAGCTCTGTAGCATTTCTGATATTATATGTGGATGACATATTTCTGATTGGAAATGATACTGAATTTATGAATAGCATAAAAGGATACTTGAATAAGAATTTTTCACTGAAAGACCTCGGTGAATCTGCTTATATATTGGGCATCAAGATCTATAGAGATAGATCAAGACGCTTAATTGGACTTTCACAAAGCACATACCTTGATAAAGTTTTGAAGAAGTTCAAAATGGATCAAGCAAAGCAAGGGTTCTTGCCTGTGTTACAACGTGTGAAGTTGAGTCAGACTCAATGCCCGACCACTGCAGAAGATAGAGATAAAATGAAAGTTTTTCCCTATGCTTCAGCCATAGGTTCTATCATGTATGCAATGTTGTGTACCAGACCTGACGTGTGCCTTGCTATTAGTTTAGCAGGGAGATACCAAAGTAATACAGGAGAGGATCACTAGACAGCGGTCAAGAACATCCTGAAATACCTGAAAAGGACTAAGGATATGTTCCTCGTTTATGGAGGTGACAAAGAGTTCGTCGTAAATGGTTACGTCGATGCAAGCTTTGACACCGATCCGGATGACTCTAAATCACAAACCGGATACGTACTTTTATTGAATGGTGGAGTTGTCAGTTGGTGCAGTTCCAAGCAGAGCATCATGGCGGGATCTACGTGTGAAGCAGAGTACATAACTGTTTTGGAAGCAGCAAATGAATGAGTCTAGATGAAGGAGTTCATATCCGATCTAGGTGTCATACCTAGTGCATCGGGTCCAATGAAAATCTTTCGTGACAATACTGGTGCAATTGCCTTCGCAAAGGAATCCAGATTTCACAAGAGAACCAAGCACATCAAGAGACGCTTCAATTCCATCCGCGATCAAGTCAAGGAGGTAGACAGAGAGATTTGCAAGATGCACACGGATCTGAATGTTGCAGACCCGTTTACTAAGCCTCTCTCACGAGCAAAATATGATCAACACCAAGACTCCATGTGTGTTAGAATCATTACAATGTAATCTAGATTATTGACTCTAGTGCAAGTGGGAGACTGAAGGAAATATGCCCTAGAGGTAGTAATAAAGTTGTTATTTATATTTCCTTATATCATGATAAATGTTTATTATTCATGCTAGAATTGTATTAACCGGAAACTTAGTACATGTGTGAATACATAGACAAACATAGTGTAACTAGTATGCCTCTACTTGACTAGCTCGTTAATCAAAGATGGTTAAGTTTCCTAACCATAGACATGAGTTGTCATTTGATGAACGGGATCACATCATTACAGAATGATGTGATTGACTTGACCCATCCGTTAGCTTAGCACTATGATCGTTTAGTTTATTCCTATTGCTTTCTCCATAACTTATACATGTTCCGATGACTATGAGATTATGCAACTCCCAAATACTGGAGGAACACTTAGTGTGCTATCAAACGTCACAACGTAACTGGGTGACTATAAAGATGCTCTACAGGTGTCTCCGATGGTATTTGTTGAGTTGGCATAGATCAAGATTAGGATTTGTCACTCCGATTGTCGGAGAGGTATCTCTGGGCCCTCTCGGTAATGCACATCACTATAAGCCTTGCAAGCAATGTGACTAATGAGTTAGTTGCGGGATGTTGCATTACAGAACGAGTAAAGAGACTTTCCGGTAACGAGATTGAACTAGGTATTGAGATACCGACGATCGAATCTCGGGCAAGTAACATACGGATGACAAAGGGAACAATGTATGTTGTTATGCGGTTTGACCGATAAAGATCTTCGTAGAATATGTAGGAACCAATATGAGCATCCAGGTTCCGCTATTAGTTATTGACCGGAAGTGAGTCTCGGTCATGTCCACATAGTTCTCAAACCCGTAGGGTCCGCACGCTTAATGTTCGATGACGATCGGTATTATGAGTTTATGTGTTTTCATGTACCGAAGGTACTTCGGAGTTCCGGATGTGATCACGGACATGACGAGGAGTCTCGAAATGGTCAAGACATAAAGATCGATATATTGGAAGGCTATGTTTGGACATCGGAATGGTTCCGGATGAGTTCAGGCATTTACCGGAGTACCGGGGGGTTACCGGAACCCCCCGGGGAGTCAATGGGCCTTATTGGGCCTTAGTGGGAGAGATGAGGAGGTGGCCAGGTGGAGGGCGCCCCCCCAAGCCCAATCCGAATTGGGTGGGGTCCGGGCCCCCATTTCCTTCCATCTCTCTCCCTCTTCCTTCTTGTCCTACTCCTACTAGGAAGGGGGGAAACCTACTTCTACTGGGAGTAGGACTCCCCCCCTTGGGCGCGCCCTATGAGGGCCGGCCCTCCCCTCCTCCACTCCTTTATATTGAAGGAAATATGCCCTAGAGGCAATAATAAAGTTATTATTTATTTCCTTATAATCATGATAAATGTTTATTATTCATGCTAGAATTGTATTTTCCGGAAACATAATACATGTGTGAATACATAGACAAACAGAGTGTCACTAGTATGCCTCTACTTGACTAGCTCGTTAATCAAAGATGGTTATGTTTCCTAACCATGAACAATGAGTTGTTATTTGATTAACGAGGTCACATCATTAGTAGAATGATCTGATTGACATGACCCATTCCATTAGCTTAGCACCTGATCGTTTAGTATGTTGCTATTGCTTTCTTCATGACTTATACATGTTCCTACGACTATGAGATTATGCAACTCCCGTTTACCGGAGGAACACTTTGGGTACTACCAAACGTCACAACGTAAATGGGTGATTATAAAGGAGTACTACAGGTGTCTCCAATGGTCGATGTTGGGTTGGCGTATTTTGAGATTAGGATTTGTCACTCCGATTGTCGGAGAGGTATCTCTGGGCCCTCTCGGTAATACACATCACATAAGCCTTGCAAGCATTACAACTAATATATTAGTTGTGAGATGATGTATTACGGAACGAGTAAAGAGACTTGCCGTTAACGAGATTGAACTAGGTATTGGATACCGACGATCGAATCTCGGGCAAGTAACATACCGATGACAAAGGGAACAACGTATGTTGTTATGCGGTCTGACCGATAAAGATCTTCGTAGAATATGTAGGAGCCAATATGGGCATCCAGGTCCCACTATTGGTTATTGACCAGAGACATGTCTCGGTCATGTCTACATTGTTCTCGAACCCGTAGGGTCCGCACGCTTAAGGTTACGATGACAGTTATATTATGAGTTTATGCATTTTGATGTACCGAAGGTTGTTCGGAGTCCCGGATGTGATCACGGACATGACGAGGAGTCTCGAAATGGTCGAGACGTAAAGATTGATATATTGGAAGCCTATGTTTGGACATCGGAAGTGTTCCAGGTGAAATCAGGATTTTACCGGGTTACCGGGAGGTTACCGGAACCCCCCGGGAGCCATATGGGCCATCATGGGCCTTAGTGGAAAGGAGAAAGGGGCAGCCCAAGGTGGCTGCGCCTCTTTCCCCTCCCCTAGTCCTATTAGGACTAGGAGAAGGTGGCCGGCCCCCCTCTCTCCCTTCCCCTCCGAGGAATCCTAGTTGGACTAGGATTGGGGGGAGGAATCCTACTCCCAGAGGGAGTAGGACTCTCCTGCGCCTCCCTCTTTGGCCGGCCAGCCTCCCCTCCTCTCCTCCTTTATATACAGAGGCAGGGGCACCTCTAAACACACAAGTTGACACAAGTTGATCCACGTGATCGATTCCTTAGCCGTGTGCGGTGCCCCCTGCCACCATATTCCTCGATAATACTGTAGCGGAGTTTAGGCGAAGCCCTGCTGCTGTAGTTCATCAAGATTGTCACCACGCCGTCGTGCTGACGAAACTCTTCCCCGACACTTTGCTGGATCGGAGTCCGGGGATCGTCATCGAGCTGAACGTGTGCTCGAACTCGGAGGTGCCGTAGTTTCGGTGCTTGATCGGTTGGATCGTGAAGACGTACGACTACTTCCTCTACGTCGTGTCATTGCTTCCGCAGTCGGTCTGCGTTGGGTACGTAGACAACACTCTCCTCTCGTTGCTATGCATCACATGATCCTGTGTGCGCGTAGGAAATTTTTTGAAATTACTACGAAACCCAACAGTGGTATCAGAGCCTAGGTTAATGATGTTGATGTTATATGCACGAGTAGAACACAAGTGAGTTGTGGACGATACAAGTCATACTGCCTACCAGCATGTCATATTTTGGTTCAGCGGTATTGTTGGACGAGACGACCCGGACCAACCTTACGCGTACGCTTACGCGAGACCGGTTCCCTCGACGTGATTTGCACAGAGATGGCTTGCGGGCGACTGCCTCTCCAACTTTAGTTGAACCAAGTATGGCTACGCCCGGTCCTTGCGAAGGTTAAAACGGAGTCTATTTGACAAACTATCGTTGTGGTTTTGATGCGTAGGTGAGATTGGTTCTTACTTAAGCCCGTAGCAGCCACGTAAAACATGCAACAACAAAGTAGAGGACGTCTAACTTGTTTTTGCAGGGCATGTTGTGATGTGATATGGTCAAGGCATGATGCTGAAATTTATTGTATGAGATGATCATGTTTTGTAACCAAGTTATCGGCAACTGGCAGGAGCCATATGGTTGTCGCTTTATTGTATGCAATGCAATCGCGATGTAATGCTTTACTTTATTACTAAACGGTAGTGATAGTCGTGGAAGCATAAGATTGGCGAGACGACAACGATGCTACGATGGAGATCAAGGTGTCGCGCCGGTGACGATGCTGATCATGACGGTGCTTCGGAGATGGAGATCACAAGCACAAGATAATGATGGCCATATCATATCACTTATATTGATTGCATGTGATGTTTATCTTTTTATGCATCTTATCTTGCTTTGATTGACGGTAGCATTATAAGATGATCTCTCACTAAATTATCAAGAAGTGTTCTCCCTGAGTATGCACCATTGCAAAAGTTCTTCGTGCTGAGACACCACGTGATGATCGGGTGTGATAGGCTCTACGTTCAAATACAACGGGTGCAAAACAGTTGCGCACGCAGAATACTCAGGTTAAACTTGACGAGCCTAGCATATGCAGATATGGCCTCGGAACACGGAGACCGAAAGGTCGAGCGTGAATCATATAGTAGATATGATCAACATAATGATGTTCACCGATGAAACTACTCCATCTCACGTGATGATCGGACATGGTTTAGTTGATTTGCATCACGTGATCACTTAGAGGATTAGAGGGATGTCTATCTAAGTGGGAGTTCTTTAATAATATGATTAATTGAACTTAAAATTTATCATGAACTTAGTCCCTGATAGTATCTTGCTTGTTTATGTTGATTGTAGATAGATGGCTCGTGCTGTTGTTCCGTTAAATTTTAATGCGTTCCTTGAGAAAGCAAAGTTGAAAGATGATGGTAGCAATTACACGGACTGGGTCCGTAACTTGAGGATTATCCTCATTGCTGCACAGAAGAATTACGTCCTGGAAGCACCGCTGGGTGCCAGGCCTGCTGCTGGAGCAACGCCAGATGTTATGAACGTCTGGCAGAGCAAAGCTGATGACTACTCGATAGTTCAGTGTGCCATGCTTTACGGCTTAGAATCGGGACTTCAACGACGTTTTGAACGTCATGGAGCATATGAGATGTTCCAGGAGTTGAAGTTAATATTTCAAGCAAATGCCCGGATTGAGAGATATGAAGTCTCCAATAAGTTCTATAGCTGCAAGATGGAAGAGAACAGTTCTGTCAGTGAACATATACTCAAAATGTCTGGGTATAATAATCACTTGATTCAATTGGGAGTTAATCTTCCAGATGATTGCGTCATTGACAGAATTCTCCAATCACTGCCACCAAGCTACAAGAGCTTCGTGATGAACTATAATATGCAAGGGATGAACAAGACTATTCCCGAGCTCTTCGCAATGCTAAAAGCTGCGGAGGTAGAAATCAAGAAGGAGCATCAAGTGTTGATGGTTAACAAGACCACTAGTTTCAAGAAAAAGGGCAAAGGGAAGAAAAAGGGGAACTTCAAAAAGAACGGCAAGCAAGTTGCTGCTCAAGAGAAGAAACCCAAGTCTAGACCTAAGCCTGAAACTGAGTGCTTCTACTGCAAGCAGACTGGTCACTGGAAGCGGAACTGCCCCAAGTATTTGGCGGATAAGAAGGATGGCAAGGTGAACAAAGGTACATGTGATATACATGTTATTGATGTGTACCTTACCAATGCTCGCAGTAGCACCTGGGTATTTGATACTGGTTCTGTTGCTAATATTTGCAACTCGAAACAGGGACTACAGAATAAGCGGGCACTGGCAAAGGACGAGGTGACGATGCGCGTGGGAAACGGTTCCAAAGTCGATGTGATCGCGGTCGGCACGCTACCTCTACATCTACCTTCGGGATTAATATTAGACCTAAATAATTGTTATTTGGTGCCAGCGTTGAGCATGAACATTATATCTGGATCTTGTTTAATGCGAGACGGTTATTCATTTAAATCAGAGAATAATGGTTGTTCTATTTATATGAGTAATATCTTTTATGGTCATGCACCCTTGAAGAGTGGTCTATTCTTACTAAATCTCGATAGTAGTAATACACATATTCATAATGTTGAAACCAGAAGATACAGAGTTGATAATGAAAGTGCAACTTATTTGTGGCACTGTCGTTTAGGTCATATCGGTGTAAAACGCATGAAGAAACTCCATACTAATGGACTTTTGGAACCACTTGATTATGAATCACTTGGTACTTGCGAACCGTGCCTCATGGGCAAGATGACTAAAACACCGTTCTCCGGTACTATGGAGAGAGCAACAGATTTGTTGGAAATCATACATACCGATGTATGTGGTCCGATGAATATTGAGGCTCGTGGCGGATATCGTTATTTTCTCACCTTCACAGATGATTTGAGCAGATATGGATATATCTACTTAATGAAGCATAAGTCTGAAACATTTGAAAAGTTCAAAGAATTTCAGAGTGAAGTTGAAAATCATCGTAACAAGAAAATAAAGTTTCTACGATCTGATCGTGGAGGAGAATATTTGAGTTACGAGTTTGGTGTACATTTGAAAAACTGTGGAATAGTTTCGCAACTCACGCTCCCCGGAACACCACAGCGTAATGGTGTGTCCGAACGTCGTAATCGTACTTTACTAGATATGGTGCGATCTATGATGTATCTTACAGATTTACCGCTATCATTTTGGGGATATGCTTTAGAGACGGCCGCATTCACGTTAAATAGGGCACCATCAAAATCCGTTGAGACGACGCCTTATGAACTATGGTTTGGCAAGAAACCAAAGTTGTCATTTCTTAAAGTTTGGGGCTGCGATGCTTCAACCTGATAAGCTCGAACCCAAATCGGAGAAATGTGTATTCATAGGATACCCAAAGGAAACTGTTAGGTACACCTTCTATCACAGATCCGAAGGCAAAACATTTGTTGCTAAGAATGGATCATTTCTAGAGAAGGAGTTTCTCTCGAAAGAAGTGAGTGGGAGGAAAGTAGAACTTGACGAGGTAACTGTACCTGCTCCCTTACTGGAAAGTAGTTCATCACAGAAAACTGTTTCAGTGACACCTACACCAGTTAGTGAGGAAGCCAATGATAATGATCATGAAACTTCAGATCAAGATACTACTGAACTTCGTAGATCAACCAGAGTAAGATCCGCACCAGAGTGGTACGGTAATCCTGTTCTGGAGGTCATGCTACTAGATCATGATGAACCTACGAACTATGAAGAAGCGATGGTGAGCCCAGATTCCGCAAAGTGGCTAGAAGCCATGAAATCTGAGATGGGATCCATGTATGAGAACAAAGTATGGACTTTGGTTGACTTGCCCGATGATCGGCAAGCGATTGAGAATAAATGGATCTTTAAGAAGACTGACGCTGATGGTAATGTTACTGTCTACAAAGCTCGACTTGTCGCAAAAGGTTTTCGGCAAGTTCAAGGAATTGACTACGATGAGACCTTCTCACCCGTAGCGATGCTTAAGTCCGTCCGAATCATGTTAGCAATTGCCGCATTTTATGATTATGAAATTTGGCAAATGGATGTCAAAACTGCATTCCTGAATGGATTCCTGGAAGAAGAGTTGTATATGATGCAACCAGAAGGTTTTGTCGATCCAAAGGGAGCTAACAAAGTGTGCAAGCTCCAGCGATCCATTTATGGACTGGTGCAAGCCTCTCGGAGTTGGAATAAACGTTTTGATAGTGTGATCAAAGCATTTGGTTTTATACAGACTTTTGGAGAAGCCTGTATTTACAAGAAAGTGAGTGGGAGCTCTGTAGCATTTCTGATATTATATGTGGATGACATATTTCTGATTGGAAATGATATAGAATTTCTGGATAGCATAAAGGGATACTTGAATAAAAGTTTTTCAATGAAAGACCTCGGTGAAGCTGCTTACATATTAGGCATTAAGATCTATAGAGACAGATCAAGACGCTTAATTGGACTTTCACAAAGCACATACCTTGACAAAATTTTGAAGAAATTCAAAATGGATCAAGCAAAGAAAGGGTTCTTGCCTGTGTTACAAGGTGTGAAATTGAGTAAGACTCAATGCCCGACCACTGCAGAAGATAGAGAGAATATGAAAGATGTTCCCTATGCATCAGCCATAGGCTCTATCATGTATGCAATGCTGTGTACCAGACCTGATGTGTGCCTTGCTATAAGTTTAGCAGGGAGGTACCAAAGTAATCCAGGAATGGATCACTGGACAGCGGTCAAGAACATCCTGAAATACCTGAAAAGGACGGATATGTTTCTCGTATATGGAAGTGACAAAGAGCTCATCGTAAAAGATTACGTTGATGCAAGCTTTGACACTGATCCGGACGATTCTAAATCGCAAACCGGATACGTGTTTACATTAAACGGTGGAGCTGTCAATTGGTGCAGTTCTAAACAAAGCGTCGTAGCGGGATCTACATGTGAAGCGGAATACATAGCTGCTTCGGAAGCAGCAAATGAAGGAGTCTGGATGAAGGAGTTCATATCCGATCTAGGTGTCATACCTAGTGCATCGGGTCCAATGAAAATCTTTTGTGACAATACTGGTGCAATTGCCTTGGCAAAGGAATCCAGATTTCACAAAAGGACCAAACACATCAAGAGACGCTTCAACTCCATCCGGAATCTAGTCCAGGTGGGAGACATAGAGATTTGCAAGATACATACGGATCTGAATATTGCAGACCCGTTGACTAAGCCTCTTCCACGAGCAAAACATGATCAGCACCAAAGCTCCATGGGTGTTAGATTCATTACAGTGTAATCTAGATTATTGACTCTAGTGCAAGTGGGAGACTGAAGGAAATATGCCCTAGAGGCAATAATAAAGTTATTATTTATTTCCTTATAATCATGATAAATGTTTATTATTCATGCTAGAATTGTATTTTCCGGAAACATAATACATGTGTGAATACATAGACAAACAGAGTGTCACTAGTATGCCTCTACTTGACTAGCTCGTTAATCAAAGATGGTTATGTTTCCTAACCATGAACAATGAGTTGTTATTTGATTAACGAGGTCACATCATTAGTAGAATGATCTGATTGACATGACCCATTCCATTAGCTTAGCACCTGATCGTTTAGTATGTTGCTATTGCTTTCTTCATGACTTATACATGTTCCTACGACTATGAGATTATGCAACTCCCTTTTACCGGAGGAACACTTTGGGTACTACCAAACGTCACAACGTAAATGGGTGATTATAAAGGAGTACTACAGGTGTCTCCAATGGTCGATGTTGGGTTGGCGTATTTCGAGATTAGGATTTGTCACTCCGATTGTCGGAGAGGTATCTCTGGGCCCTCTCGGTAATACACATCACATAAGCCTTGCAAGCATTACAACTAATATGTTAGTTGTGAGATGATGTATTACGGAACGAGTAAAGAGACTTGCCGTTAACGAGATTGAACTAGGTATTGGATACCGACGATCGAATCTCGGGCAAGTAACATACCGATGACAAAGGGAACAACGTATGTTGTTATGCGGTCTGACCGATAAAGATCTTCGTAGAATATGTAGGAGCCAATATGGGCATCCAGGTCCCGCTATTGGTTATTAACCAGAGACATGTCTCGGTCATGTCTACATTGTTCTCGAACCCGTAGGGTCCGCACGCTTAAGGTTACGATGACAGTTATATTATGAGTTTATGCATTTTGATGTACCGAAGGTTGTTCGGAGTCCCGGATGTGATCACGGACATGACGAGGAGTCTCGAAATGGTCGAGACGTAAAGATTGATATATTGGAAGCCTATGTTTGGACATCGGAAGTGTTCCGGGTGAAATCGGGATTTTACCGGGTTACCGGGAGGTCACTGGAACCCCCCGGGAGCCATATGGGCCATCATGGGCCTTAGTGGAAAGGAGAAAGGGGCAGCCCAAGGTGGCTGCGCCTCTTTCCCCTCCCCTAGTCCTATTAGGACTAGGAGAAGGTGGCCGGCCCCCCTCTCTCCCTTCCCCTCCGAGGAATCCTAGTTGGACTAGGATTGGGGGGAGGAATCCTACTCCCAGAGGGAGTAGGACTCTCCTGCGCCTCCCTCTTTGGCCGGCCAGCCTCCCCTCCTCTCCTCCTTTATATACGGAGGCAGGGGCACCTCTAAACACACAAGTTGACACAAGTTGATCCACGTGATCGATTCCTTAGCCGTGTGCGGTGCCCCCTGCCACCATATTCCTCGATAATACTGTAGCGGAGTTTAGGCGAAGCCCTGCTGCTGTAGTTCATCAAGATTGTCACCACGCCGTCGTGCTGACGAAACTCTTCCCCGACACTTTGCTGGATCGGAGTCCGGGGATCGTCATCGAGCTGAACGTGTGCTCGAACTCGGAGGTGCCGTAGTTTCGGTGCTTGATCGGTTGGATCGTGAAGACGTACGACTACTTCCTCTACGTCGTGTCATTGCTTCCGCAGTCGGTCTGCGTTGGGTACGTAGACAACACTCTCCTCTCGTTGCTATGCATCACATGATCCTGTGTGCGTGTAGGAAATTTTTTGAAATTACTATGAAACCCAACATATATACGGGGGAGGGGGCACCCCATAGACACACAAGTTGATTGTTTAGCCGTGTGTGGTGCCTCCCTCCACAGAATTCCACCTCGGTCATATCGTTATAGTGCTTAGGCGAAGCCCTGTGTCGGTAAATTCATCATCACTGTCATCACACCGTCATGCTGAAGAAACTCTCCCTCGGCCTCAGCTGGATCAAGAGTACGAGGGACTTCACCGAGCTGAACGTGTGTAGATTATAGAGGTTTCGTGCGTTCGCTACTTGATCGGTTGGATCACAAAGACGTTCGACTACATCAACCGCGTTTCATAATGCTTCCGCTTTTGGTCTACGAGGGTATATAGACATACTCTCCCCCTCTCATTGCTATGCTTCTCCTAGATAGATCTTGCGTGATCGTAGGAAAATTTTGAAATACTGCGTTCCCCAACATTACCACTATCGTTTTGGGGTTATGCTTTAGAGATGGCTGCATTCATGTTAAATAGGGCACCATCTAAATCCGTTGAGACGACATCATATGAACGGTGGTTTGGCAAGAAACCTAAGCTGTCGTTTCTTAAAGTTTAGGGTGCGATGCTTATGTGAAAAAGCTTCAACCTGATAAGCTCGAACCCAAATCGGAGAAATGCGTCCTCATAGGATACCCAAAGGAAACTGTTGGGTACACCTTCTATCACAAATCCAAAGGAAATATATTCGTTGCTAAGAATGGATCCATTCTAGATAAGGAGTTTCTCTCGAAAGAAGCGAGTGGGAGGAAAGTAGAACTTAATGTGGTACTTGTACCTTCTCTCAAATTGGAAAATGGTTCATCACAGAAATCAGTTCCAGTGATGCCTACACCAATTAGTGAGGAAGCTAATGATGATGATCATGAAACTTCAGATCAAGTTACTACCGAACCTCATAGGTCAACCAAAGTTCGGTCCGCACCAGGGTGGTATGGTAATCCTGTTCTGGAAGTCATGTTCCTAGACCATGACAAACCTATGAACTATGAGGAAGTGATGATGAGCCCAGATTCCGCGAAATGGCTTGAGGCCGTGAAATCTGAGATGGGATCCATTTATGAGAACAAAGTGTGGACTTTGGTTGACTTGCCCGATGACCGGCAAGCCATAGAGAATAAATGGATCTTCAAGAAGAAGACTGACGCTGACGGCAATGTTACTGTCTAAAAAGCTTGACTTGTTGCGAAAGGTTTTCGACAAGTTCAAGAAGTTGACTACGATGAGACCTTCTCACCCGTAGCGACGCTTAAGTCTGTCCGAATCCTACTGCAATTGCCGCATTTTATGATTATGAAATTTGGCAAATGGATGTCAAAACTGCATTCCTTAATGGATTTCATAAAGAAGTGTTATATATGATGCAACCAGAAGGTTTTGCCAATCCTAAAGGTGCTAAAAAAGTGTGCAAGCTCCAGCGATCCATTTATGGACTAGTGCAAGCCTCTCGAAGTTGGAATATACGCTTTGATAGTGTGATCAAAGCATATGGTTTTATACAGACTTTTGGAGAAGCCTGTATTTACAAGAAAGTGAGTGGGAGCTCTATAGCATTTCTAATATTATATGTGGATGACATATTGTTGATTGGAAATAATACAAAATTTCTGGATATCATAAAACGATACTTGAATAAGAATTTTTCAATGAAAGACCTCGATGAAGCTGCTTACATATTGGGCATCAAGATCTATATAGATAGATCAAGACACTTAATTGGACTTTCACAAAGCATATACCTTGATAAAATTTTGAAGGAGTTCAAAATGGATCAGTCAAAGAAAGGGTTCTTACCTGTGTTACAAGGTGTGAAGTTGAGTCAGACTCATTGCCCGGACACTTCATAAGATAGAGAGAAAATGAAATCCATTCCCTGTGCCTCGACCATAGGTTTTATCATATATGCAATGCTGTGTACCAGACCTAATGTGTGCCTTGCTATAAGTTTAGCAGGGAGGTACCAAAGTAATCCAGGAGCGGATCACTGGAAAACGGTCAAGAACATCCTTAAATGCCTAAAAAGGACTAAGGATATGTTTCTCGTTTATGGAGGTGACAAAGAGCTTGTCGTAAATGGTTACGTTGATGCTAGCTTTGAGCGAAGCAGCACAACCTTTAGAGGAATAATCCCCAGTCGGGAAGCGCGCTGTACAAGAAAAATCACACTAGATGTGGTGTTCGGCATGCCAGATAATTACAGGTCCGAAGAGGTCACGTTCCAAGTGGCCCCATTCAGTAGCGGATATCACGCTCTGCTAGGGCGGGAAGCGTTTACAATCTTCCAAGCAATACCTCATTACAGGTACATGAAGCTGAAGATGCCCGGGCCTAACAGAATCATCACTCTCGCTAGTGATCCGGACATAGCACTCCGCGCCGAAAACAAGACAGCCGCACTGGCCCTCGAGGCGCTATCCGAAGCCCTAGCGGCTGAGGAACTGACTGCGCTGTGCTCCATGGTGAATAGGGACGATGTGATACTCGTCAAAAGATCCAAGTCCACCTCCTTTAAATCGGCGGACGAAATAGTCAAATTCCAGGTCCATCCAACGGACCCCAAGAAAACAGCTTCCATCGGGGCACAGTTAAACCCTGATGTAGACGCCGCACAGCGAGAGTTCCTGTGTGAGAACTGGGACATTTTCGCCTGGCACCCTTCAGACATGCCAAGAATCCCACGCAGGCTGGCCGAACACAGCTTAAATATCCTAAAAGGATTCAAGCCAGTCAAACAGGCTCTTCCCCGTTTTTCCGAACCTAAGAGACTGGCCATGGGAGAGGAACTAGCCAAGCTATTGGAGGCCGGATTCATCAAAGATATAAAACACCCAGACTGGCTAGCAAACCTAGTGTGGTACCAAAGAAGGACAAATCCTGGCGCCCGTGTGTTGATTTTAAAGACCTTAACAAGGCTTGCCCAAAGGATCGCTTCCATCTCCCCCGCATCGATCAAATTATCGATGCTACCGCAGGACATGATTCGTTGTGTTTCCTCGACGCATACTCCGGCTACCATCAAATAAAGATGACAGAGTCAGACCAAGCCGCAACGGCATTCATCACACCATACGGCCCATTCTACTTCAACACAATGCCCTTCGGGGTCAAAAACGCTGGCGCAACATATCAGCGCATGATTCAGACATGTCTGGCAAACCAGATCGGCAAAACAGTGGAGGCATACGTAGATGATGTGGTCGTTAAAACAAGACATGTCGAATCTCTAGTAGACGACTTGAGGCTAACATTCGGTAACCTCCGAACATACGACATCAAGCTCAACCCGGAAAAATGCGTTTTCGGCGTTCCAGCCAGAAAGCTCTTGGGTTCAATGTATCCGGTAGAGGAATCGAAGCAAATCCAGCCAAGATCCGAGCTCTGTCACAATTGGATATCCCGAAGGACCTCAAACAAATACAAAAATTAACCGGATGCTTGGCGGCTCTAAGCCGCTTTATCTCTCGCTTGGGAGAAAAGGCCCTACCCCTTTACCGCCTCCTTCGGTGCACCGAACACTTTGAGTGGACGGATGCAGCCACGGCCGGACTCGACGAAATAAAAGCCATCTTGGCAACAAACCCAATCCTGGCTGCGCCAAACATTGGCGAACCAATGCTATTATACATTGCAGCAACCCATCAGGTCGTAAGCGCAGTGCTCGTCGTCGAACGAGAAACGGACGGACACAAATTCCCCCTTCAAAAGCCGGTCTACTATGTGTCCACTGTCCTTACTCCGTGCAAGTCACGGTACCCGCATTATCAAAAGATTGCGTACGCGGTATTTATGGCATCCCGGAAGCTGCGACACTACTTTCAAGATTGTTCAATAACAGTAGCCTCGGAAGTGCCACTTAACGATATTATAAACAACCGCGACGGGCTGGATTGCAAAATGGGCCATTGAGCTCCTCCCGTTCGACATAACTTACAAGCCACGGCGAGCTATCAAGTCGCAAGTTTTGGCCAACTTCGTCGCAGAATGGACGGAGGCCGAACTCCCTAAAGAGTACGGCACAATTCAAACTGGGTCATGCACTTCGACGGCTCCAAAATGTTGGCCGGTCTAGGGGCTGGCGTCATTCTGACGGCCCCCACAGGAGACACAGTTCAATACGTACTCCAGATAATGTACACAGACTCCAACAATGCAGCCGAATATGAGGCCCTTTTACATGGTCTCTGGATGGCAGTATCCATGGGCATTCAACGCCTAGAGGAGCGCGGGGACTCGAACCTCGCAATATCCCAAATAAATGGAGACTTTGATGCCAAGGATCCAAAAATGGCAGCTTATCGCAACGCCGTCCTAAAAATGTCCGCTCGGTTCGAAGGGCTCGAATTTCACCATATAGCCCGAGAAAATAATCAGGCGGCAGATGTCCTGGCATGCATCGGCGCAAAACACGATGTAGTCCCCCCCCAACATCTTCTTGGAAAGGCTGTTCAAGACATCCGTAGTATGGGAAGGGGAACCCGGCAATAACAACCTAGACCCAACCGCACTGCCCGACACCAAACACTCTGACATAATTGGAGGCTCTGCCAATGAAATAACACCTTCAGCCCACGTAATAATGGCCGTCATCGCCCCGTGGACAGAACCATTCCTTGCCTACCTTACTAGGCAGGAACTCCCCGAGGACCAAAATGAGGCACGCTGCATAGTGCGGTGATCTAAAGCCTATAAAGTCCATGAGGGAGAGCTTTATAAGAAAAGCACTACCGGAGTCCTTCAAAGGTGCATCTCCGAAGAGGAAGGGCGGAACCTCCTGGCAGAAATTCATGCCGGACTCGGCGGTCATCACGCTGCAGCTCGGTCCCTTGTAAGCAAGGCCTTCCGCATAGGCTTTTATTGGCCGACGGCCCGGGCAGACGCCCAGGACTTAGTCCAACGATGCGTCGGTTGCCAGCTTTTTGCAAACCAAAGCCATATGCCACCCACCACCCTCCAAACTATCCCCATCACTTGGCACTTCGTGGTCTGGGGGCTTGACATGGTTGGACCCTGTTGGGGATATTACTACTGGGCATAAACCGGCCTACCTGGGCCAGATTAACTCCATCAGTAGTTCAAAGGTGTTAAAGCCCAAAGAGGTAGATAAAGGCCCAGGGTCCGTAGTCGGTTTACAACCTGTAGCCGTACATCAGCTTTGTGCACATACTTGTAATATGAGTTAGGAACAAGGAGAGACCAACCCGGATACGAGTATGAACCGGTGTTGGGACTCTCTGAACCGGCAGGCGTCACCCATGTATATAAGGGGACGACCCAGCGGCGGTTCAAGGAGGACAGACAATGACTCGAGACATAGGCGAAGCTTATTCGCTCCGTAGTCATCGAAACACCCATCAATTCCATCACAACTAGAAGTAGGCTTTTACCTTCATTGAAGGGGCCGAACTAGTATAAACTCTCTTGCGCCCTTGTGTCCGCTTTAACCCCTTCAAGCTAACCCGTAGCGATGGATCCACGACTAAGTCCTTTCTCTAGGACATCTGCCGTGACAAAACCACGACAGTTGGCGCCCACCGTGGGGCTATCGTATGATGGTTTCCGGTTCTTGGAGGGCCGCTTTGAAGGACTCGAGGGCTATGTTGTAGGCCGGATGACTAAGAGTCGTCGCGACAGGCTCTACATCGACGATGCAGGCTGGGGCCCCGAGGCCGGCTCAGTTGAGTACGGGTACCGGGTCCCCTTTGGTAGCATTCACGTTTTCATTGGGAAGATCGGTGAACCGGGCCTCGAGCCGGACATCTGCACCGACCTCGTCGAGACGGCTCAGCGTGCGCAATCCGCCCGGGTTAAACCGGCCATGAAGCGTGCCTTCGTGGGAGTCATCCATGGAGGAAGTCATGAGGATGGATCGGGATTTCGCGGGGCGACTGTCATTTGTTCCGGTGACGAATCTTCGACCGGAGAAACTGAATCTCTTTCTTAGCTACAAGATGGCCGGATTGGGAGCTGTTCCGATGGCGACAGTATTTCGGACCCCTCTGATCTTCCCAACCGGGTTGGAGTATTCATGGCCGGAACACAAGCAGCGCTTCATTCTTCGACAGCTGCGGCAACGATTTCCATTTCAGCAGCAGCAACGGCCGCCGGGGCAGGAGGCCCTGTGCGCCCGCCGGCTCAGGTTCTATCAGAGCTATTTGATGCGTTGGCTGTGCTTATGGCGGAAGTTAATCCGCAAGATCAAGACGTTCACAATACGGAGATTGCAAAGGTAAAGGAACAGATCACCCAGGCCAAGGCGGATCTGGCGGCTGAGGACACCAAGATGGCCGCAGAGTGGGCTGCTTTAGACGCACAGGCCTACAGGCTTATGTTAAACCAGAGCGCATCACATGAAGTCATGAGGAGGAAGCACCAGTCCCGCTTACCTCCGGTTTTCGAGGCCAAAGACCTTTTCAACACTCCAGGGCCAAGAGCCGGCAATCCGCTGGAGGGGAACCGGGCAGAAGCCCCTAGGACCGGTGCACCGGTTCAGCCTCGTCAGATCGACCCACCTCGTCAAAACACCGTTGTACCTCAGGCTACTTTAACACCCCCGGGTCACTACTCCAGCCCAATGGACAATCTTGTTGCCGCTGCTGCACGGCTGGAGGCCATTCCAATTGAAGGTGACTCGCCACAGGCAGTAGAGACACGGCGGGTCAAGGAACTTCTGAGGACCGCTTTGTCCCAACAGGAAGCATACTCATACAGCTGCGACCGGATCCACTCGACCCCTCGTCCAAGCCAGAGCTATAGCAGACATATGGATGAACCGGCAGTGTCGAGTAATGAACGACGTGGGGCACACCGGGACAACAACCCAACGGGTGGTGCTGATGATGCTCAGGAAGTGGTGAACCAGGCCCGAGCGCGTAGGGAGGCCGAGTTAGCCGCACAGCATCAGGCTCGGCAGCTCACGCCGGTTTGTCCAACCATTTCGATCGAACCTGGTGTTACTTCTAGTTCTTTGGGGGTGCCTTGCCTCGTCCCCGCTTTACGCAACATGCGCTTGCCCAAGGATTTCAAAGGCCCCCGCAAGGTACCAAATTATACGGCGGATCAACCACCAGAGACATGGGTAGAGAGCTATGAGATGGCCATGGAGATGCTTCATGTGGATGACACGGCGTGTGCGAAATACTTCACCATGATGCTTGAAGGAACGGCCCGTACTTGGTTAAAAAGCTTGCCCGCTAATTCTATCAGTTCATGGGCCCAATTACGAGCCCGGTTTATCAACAATTTCAAGGATACCTGTAAACAGCCTATGTCGATAGTGGACTTAGCTGCATGCGTCCAGGAGGAAGGAGAGTCAACGACTCATTGGGTGCGCCGGGTTTCACAAGTGTTGCACTCCTCAGACCGCATCAACGCTGACACTGCAGTATTAACCCTAGAAGGCAACTGCCGGTTTGGGCCCCTGAAGTTGAAATTGGGACGGATGAAGCATCATTGCACCGACATGGGGACCCTCATGGCCGCTTTGGTAAAATATGCTGATTCTAATAGTACCAAGGATCCTGAATCTGATAGCACCAAGCGTCATTGCACCAACAAGACAGGGAAGGGGAAGAAGAACAGCAGCTCCAAAGGTCAGCAGCATCACTGGGTAGGCAATGGCGGAGGAGGCAAGCGCAAAGCGGATGGCAACATGGATTTTGTGGCTAATACCAACGTACAGGAAAATGGCCAGCGGCGCAAGGGTAGGCCGAAAAATCGTAGTGGAGCGCCCAACCCCAACCCAAACCGCCTGAACTATCTACTAAGCCAGCCCTGTCCAAGACATGGGACGAAGGAGGAGCCAACAAAACACCTTTGGAAGGATTGCTTTATTATGCAGGAGTTCAAAAATTCTAATAATTTCCGGTATGATCACGGATCTGGCGGTGGCTCAGGGTCCGGGTCGGGTTACGGTGGAGGAAGTTCCGGTTCAGGATTTAATGGTAATCCGGGTGGACATAATGGTCAAAATAATCAGAACAACCAGGGTGGTTACAACCAACAACAGCAACAGTCAGGTTACCAAAGCAACCCAAAGCAGTTGAGTAATGGGCAGTACCATGTCTTTACCACTAGCTTGGACAAGCGAGACCGAAAGTTTCAGAGGCGGGCAGTCAACTCTGTTGAACCGGCCACACCCCGTTATCTACGTTGGTCTGAACAGCCAATCATATGGAGCAGAGAGGATCACCCACTCTAGGTCGATAATCCGGGTCAGTTGGCTCTGGTGGTGGCGCCTCAGGTGGGAGGTTATAAGTTCACCAAGGTGCTCATGGATGGAGGGAGCAACATTAACATCCTATACTATGAGACCTTCCGTCGTATGGGACTTACAGATAAGAATCTCAAACCGTCCAATACAGTATTCCACGGTGTACTGCCTGGCAGATCAGCATATCCCGTTGGTAAGATAGCTCTTGACGTGTCCTTTGGGGATGATCATGATTCCACGTCGGAGACATTAACGTTTGAAGTGGTGAAAATCCAAAGTCCATATCATGCCCTGTTTGGGCGTCCGGCATACGCCAAGTTTATGGCTCGGCCCTGTTATGTGTATTTGCAGCTCAAGATGCCGGGTCACAAGGGGACAATAACGGTTCACGGAAGCCACAAAATTGCTTTGGAATGCGAGGAAGGAGATGCGGCTTATGCAGAGTCGGTTTGTGCCACCGAGGAGTTGAAGTACTATAAAGACAATGTTGATCCGACGGACATGACTCCGTTGAAGAAGCCAACTATGGAGCATGGTCCGGCCCTGAAGTTCAAATCGGCAGCAGAAACTAAGCTTGTTGACTTCGTACCTAGCGATTCGTCCAAGCAGTTCAGCATTAGTGCCAACTTGGATCCGAAATAGGAAAGCGCGCTCATCGAGTTCATCCATGAGAATTGGGACATTTTTGCATGGAAGCCCTCTGACATGCCAGGTGTACCGAGGCAACTCGCTGAGCACACACTTAATGTGGATCCTAAATACAAACCGGTGAAACAGTTCCTCCGCCGGTTTAACGAAGAAAGACGCAAGGCGATTGGAGAAGAGGTAGCCAGGCTCTTAGCAGCCGGTTTTATTGTTGAAGTTTTTCACCCTGAGTGGCTTGCCAATCCGGTGCTAGTCCTTAAGAAAAACGGCACCTGGCGTATGTGTGTGGATTACACAGATCTTAATAAAGCTTGTCAAGCAGATCCTTTTGCCCTCCCCCGTATTGATCAAATCATTGATGCTACGGCGGGTTGTGAGCGTTTAAGTTTTTTGGATGCATATTATGGCTATCATCAGATCAAAATGGCAGTTAAGGACCAGGAGAAGACGGCATTCATAACTCCCTTTGGAGCCTTCTGCTATGTGTCTATGCCCTTTGGGCTCAAAAGTGCCCAGGCAACTTATCAACGGTGTGTACAAAATTGTCTTCACAAGTAGATTGGCCGTAATGTACATGCTTACGTGGATGATATCATGGTTAAATCCAGGGAGAAGGAGACTCTAGTTGATGAGTTGAAGGAAACCTTTGATAAACTAAGGACATACAAGATGATGCTTAATCCGGACAAGTGTTTCTTTGGTGTACCGGCGGGCAAGTTATCGGGTTTTCTGGTGTCCAACAGGGGAGTTGAGGCTAATCCGGAGAAGATCACAGCCATCACCTCCCTGGCTAAACTGAAGTGTATCAATGATGTTCAACGCCTGGCAGGCCGGATTGCCGCCTTAAGCCGGTTTATAAGCCGCCTTGGTGAGAAGGCGATCCCTTTGTATCAGATGTTGAAGAAGACGGATCAGTTCGTCTGGAGTTCTGCTACTGATGAAGCGTTTGAGGACTTAAAGCGGCAATTGGCCAATCTGCCTGTGCTCGCCGCTCCCATTGACAAGGAGCCGTTACTGCTATATGTTGCTGCTAATGCTCGTGCGGTCAGCGTGGCTGTTGTGGTGGAACGAAAGGAGGCAGGTAAGGAGCATCCGGTTCAACGTCCGGTCTATTATATCAGCGAGGTACTCATTGAGTCCAAGCAAAGGTATCCGCATTGGCAGAAGCTGGTGTACGGAGTTTTTATGGCAAGCCGGAAGCTTAAGCAATACTTCCAAGGGCACCCAATTACGGTGGTCAGTTCTGCTCCTTCGGGAGATATCATTCAGAACCGGGAAGCAACTGGCCGGATTGCAAAGTGGGCTATAGAGCTGGGGCCGTACGGTTTGAAATATGTGCCTCGGACAGCGATTAAGTCTCAAGCACTTGTTGATTTCATTAATGATTGGACGGAAATGCAAGCACCTGAAGAAAAGCCGGATCATACGTATTGGACCATCCATTTTGACGGATCCAGGCAGTTGGAAGGCTCGGGGGCTGGAGTCGTATTAACTTCCCCACGAGGTGATAAGTTTTGTTATGTTCTCCGTTTAATGTTCCCTTGTACTAACAATGCAGCTGAGTATGAAGCCTTGCTCCATGGTCTTCGGATGGCTAAGGAGATGAATCTAAGTCAAGTTAAATGCTTCGGTGATACGGACCTTGTGGCTCAGCAAGTGTCTGGCACATGGGACTCCAAGGACCCACTCATGGTAGCATATCGTCGTGAGGTGGATATTGTTGCAGGTTATTTCAGAGGCTATCAGGTGGACCACGTGGACCGGCGGAAAAATGAAGCGGAGGACGCTTTAAGCCGGTTGGGCTCTCAGCGCAAACCGGTCCCACCCAATGTTTTTCTGGATGTGCTGCACAACCCGTCGGTGAAGATCCATGGTGAAGAGGATTTGGCCATTCCTGATCCGGAGGCTCAATTGGTGGTAGTTCTTCATGTTATTCCGGATTGGATGCTTCCTTATCTGGCGTACAAGAACCGGGGCGAGTTGCCAGAAGATGAGATTCTGACCCGGCAGATAATCCGGCGATCCAAGTCCATGGCTGTCATCAACGGTGAGTTGCATCATTGCAGTGTATCAGGAGCTTTTCAACGTTGCGTGTCTCCTGAAGAAGGCCATGAAATTTTGCGGGAGATCCACGAAGGAGATTGTGGTCACCATGCCGGTTCAAAATCTCTGGTGGCTAAAGCGTTTCGCCATGGTTTCTATTGGTTAACTGCTCATGCTGATGCGAAGGATCTGGTCAGATGATGTGATGGTTGCCAAAGGTTTTCAAGACGTACTCATGTACAGGCTCAAGAATTGAGGATGATTCCAATTACTTGGCCGTTTACGACTTGGGGGCTAGATATGGTTGGGCCTTTCAAAAGGTCCAAAGATAAGAAGACCCACCTCCTGGTGGCGGTGGACAAGTTTACAAAGTGGGTGGAGGCAGAACCTGTTAGCAAGAGTGATGCAGCCACGACAGTTCAGTTCATCAAAAAGGTGATTTTCCGATTTGGCTTTCCGCACAGTATTATCACAGATAATGGTACCAATTTATCCAAAGGTGCTATGAAGGAGTTCTGCGAACGGGAGCACATCCGGCTCGACATTTCGTCAGTGGCACATCCACAGTCCAATGGTCAAGCAGAAAGAGCTAATCAGGAGATCTTGAGAGGCATCAAGCCCTGGCTCATGGTTCCTTTGCAGAGAACGCCGGGTTGTTGGGTAGAAGAATTACCATCTGTGTTATGGAGCATCAATACAACACCCAACAGATCAAGAGGATACACACAGTTCTTCATGGTTTATGGAGCGGAGGCGGTTCTCCCCAGCGATATCCGTCATGACTCACCTCATGTCATGGCTTATGTTGAAGCGGACAACGAGACAGCACGACAAGATGCTTTGGACCGGTTGGATGAAGAGTGTGACATCGCAGCCGCCCGGTCGGTGATTTACCAGCAGGATCTTCGTCGTTATCACAGTCGCCGAGTCAGAACCAGAGCCTTCCAGGAAGGAGATTTGGTGCTTCGGCTCATCCAAGATCAAACTAATATGCATAAGCTATCCCCACCTTGGGAGGGGCCTTTCATGGTCAGCAAGAATCTGCACAACGGGTCGTACTATCTGATCGATATTCGAGAGCATAAGGACTCATGTACATCAGAGGAGGAGACTAACAGGCCGTGGAATATAGCTCATCTTCGACCTTACTATACCTGAGCCATTGGCTATACTTATGTACATACAATGTATATATTATGATTAAGTAAAATAAACCGGAACCTCAGCTAAAGCGGGGTATCTGTTCTTTTACATCATGTGAGGTTACACGGAGTTGCTCTAAAGCGGCCTCCGGTTTACCCCTTGAGTTCGCTTTGCTAAAAGCGTCGTGTTATATCACTTGGAGGATTGGTCGTGTCCGAACCAATACCATGCCTCTTGATAGGCGAAAGCCACCAGATCACTTGGGTACTTGGTCATGTCTGAACCAGTCATGCCTCTTGATTGGCCTAAGGCCACAGAATCACTTGGGGGCTTGGTCGAACCCGAACCATGACCACGCCATTTGGTCGGCATAAAATGCCACAAGAATCACTTGGGGACCTGGCTAACTAGAACCATAGTTACACCTAACGGGAGCTTGGTCGTGTTTGTCCATGGTTACGCCATTTGGTCAGCTTAAATAAGTCTTTTTTGGCAAACTTTTTTTCGTTGCTTTTGTGTCACGACCGGGTTTTCCGGGTAATAAATTTCCAGAAAAGACCGTCGTGCTCATCAGCCCCAGGATTACTGTTAGCTGATGAGGCTCCAACTTGATACAGAAATTCCAAGCAAAAATACAAAATATGCAGTACAAGACCATTCTGGCCTGTGAGTACAACAAATGGTTTCTAGTGGTTGATGGCGGAAGCGGGTTGTGAAACATTAGTGTCTTATGGACTCCATTTCCCACGGGAACAGCTGACCAGGTTAAATCCTATCTTCGCGAGGCTGCTATCTCCATTGAGTGGGTTCCGGGGCTGGCATCGCGTCGCTCATCTCCGTGCAAGATAATCTGGCCAAGACAATAGCCAGGGACAAGCCAGTGAGTACTTTGAATGTACTCGCAAACATTATGAATACAGGTATAATATAACAATGATGTGCTAAAAATATTTTATGCTCATGACGTCAGTCACAATAGATAAATGAAACTCTGATGCGTGCAAGCAAGTTATTTATAATAATGCAATAACATGGTAGTATAAAAATTTATGAAACAAATAACAAGCAATGCCACAGTCGGGCGTCTTAGCGACACCACATAAAGGGCTTTAAAAGGAATGCCACAGTCGGGCGTCTGAGCGACACCACATAGAGGGCTTTAAAAGAAGTGCCACAGTCGGGCGTCTAAGCGACACCACAGAAAGGGCTTTTAAAAGAAATGCCATAGTCGGGCGTCTAAGCGACACCACAGAAAGGGCTTTTAAAAGAAATGCCACAGTCGGGCGTCTAAGCGACACCACAGAAAGGGCTTTTAAAAGAAATGCCACAGTCGGGCGTCTAAGCGACAACACAGAAAGGGCTTTTAAAAGAAATGCCACAGTCGGGCGTCTAAGCGACACCACAGAAAGAGCTTTTAAAAGAAACAATCGTAATGAATATCCCGGAGGTAGAACCATCCCAGAGATATTCGGTAATAACAATAATATCACGGGTTAGTCAACAATAATAATAATCATAGATATCACAAGTCACGAGTAGTAATTCCATTTTCTGGTTAACGGTTTCACCTCCGAAGACCGACACTAAGACCAACACCTGACGCATCCCAGACTGTAATCCTTAACCATAGACACGGCTATTCGAATAGGTTTATTCTCTGCAGAGGGTCTACTCTTTACCCACGAGTAACGGATTTCTCTAGTCCAGCAGGACTAATTCCGTCTACGGTCTTTTTGTTGAAAACACACCTAACTTGCACACACCAGCTTATCTCACACGTGTCTAGAATCACCCACGACACCTGTTAAGCAAACTCTAAGTGGGGAGGCTACAACCTCGCGTAGCATGGGATCAAATTTATATCGCGCGCTCTAAGGGGTGGCCTCCCCTCTCGGTTCCAACCGGAAACACCCATGCCCCTGGACCAGGTGGCCTGCCTACCAGCTACAACCGGTATCTTCCACCATGGCCTCTCTGTACGGTGTGTGCTGGAAAGAGGTTGACAACTTACTGAACCGTACTCTACTTGCTATAGAGACGAGTCGTAGTACAAAACAAGTATGGGGGTTACTGGGACAAGACTCGATCTACGGTCGACTCATGAGGTTCAAGTATTCCCTGCATGATTAGCATGACGAATATATTCTCATCCAACAGAGTCACCTCTCATATCACCTTACCATGCCATACCAGACATAACCGTCCCGACGGAGACCGGCGACAAACTCATGCCTACCCAAGGCAGAGGTTTTCCCGGGTTCCTGCCGGTATGCATGCAAGGCATATGAGGGTGATTAACATCACAAGTGTGTCCATTTCCAACAGCATGGAAATCAACAACATGCACCCATGCATATGATTATATCACATGAAATAACAAGTCCTTTGAAATGCGGTGGTGTTATAAAGGTATCAACGATCACACCAAAAATATTATGCCGGGGTTCAGAATGCTTGCCTACAATGTGTGGAAAGGCAGGGTGCAGTCCAAAACTTTTGAAAGTTTCTTCTCTCTCCCAAAATCCTATTTAAGAATATATTTGAATTAACACACATTTCAAAAACAGAATCAAAAAGTTGTTTGAAATTTTTTCAAATAAATCTTAAAATAAACTAGACCAAATTTGAGGAAGGTAGGAAAAAGAATCAACTCATTTGGAGTTATATTTAAAAAGTTATAGCCAGTCAAAGATGTGGTCAAAATCTGTTATTTAAATTAAAACAGAAAAGAAAACGTTTCAGATGAGATTACGCTTTCGGTACAGAGGAGGCGTACTTGAGGCTTTACGCCTCCACTTAACCACGTGGACGGTGCGGGGTGTCACTGATAGTGGGCCTACCTGGCCCACTGGTCAGGTTTGACCAGTCGCCGCGCGTCGTCTCCCTCCTTTGCCCGAGCGGAGCGGGGCTCCGGCGATCGTCGCCGGCGTTTGGCTGCTCCTCGCGGGCCCCCGAGGGTGGGGATGGATCCGTAAGGTTGGGGCGGTCCTCCCGGTAGTCGTTGGGTCGGCGGGGACGGAGTGAGCTGCCGGCGGCGAGCTCCGCGGCGGAAGAAGGCCTCGGTGGCGAAGTGACTTTGTGGCGGCGTTGGCTCCCGATCAAAATCAAGTAGGGGAAAAGGCTCACGGGAGGATGTGGAAGCTCTTGGTGGAGAGAACGGAGAGTGGGAGATACTGGAGGTGCCGGATTGGCCGGGGCGGTGGCGGCGGCAGGAGTTGCCGGAGATGAGGAAGGAGGCCTCCCCGGGTCGAATGCGAGCTAGGGAGTGCCATAGGGGTGGTCTGAGGTCGCGTGCGTGCTCAGAGGGGCTCGGGGTGTCCATTTATAGCGCGACGAGGTCGGTTCCGCAGCGGCCGTGGATAAGCTCTCCGGCGAACCGCCTCTCTGTGGCTAGGGCGACGTGGCGGCGACGAGCGCTAGGGGATGAAGCTGCGGATGAGCACGCACTGCTCACAGGGGCAGGTGGTGAGCCGGGGTGGCTTGGGCGGCGCTGCACGGCGCAGGGCTGTCGGGCGGCGGCGACTAGCTCTTGGCTTGCCGGGCGTGGCGAGGAGCGGCTTGGTGCGTAGTGGTGAGAAGGGGAGTATGTGGCGAGGTTCTGCAGAGCGGGCCAAAGCCGTGGGGCCAGCGTGTCAGCTCGGGCGCGGGTCGTGCAATACGCGCGCTCTACTCGCGCTCCGGGCGTGCACGGGACGTGTTCGACACTATGCCAGAGCACGCTAGAGGTCGCGGTCAAGGCTGGCAATTAACAGACCCAGGCTAGGAGCAACTGGAATCCTAGTGGACATGCTAGTATGATCCGAGGTGCAAGGTCACAATGCAAAGACAAAATCATGTCAAAACTGGCCATGCACACCAGGTGTTTGACAAAATGCTAAGGGCACTCAGGCAGGTCTTGGGGTGGCCAAAAACTCTAGATGGTGGTTTCTTTAGATGCAAGAGAGAGTGGTGAGGTTATTTGGCCAAAAGCAGAAACTTGTTAGTGCAAGTTTAGCAGAACTTCAATTCTGGACAGGAAATATATGACATTATTTCATGAACCAAAAATGATCCAAAAGGTGCATGCTCCTGGACTTAAGGGTTTATCATGGGGGACTACAAGTAGAAGAAATAATCAAAGGTTAAAGAGCAAGTAAAAACATGGTTGCTGCACAAACTATCAAGTTGGTCCAGAAAGAAGATGAGGTTGATTCACTCAAATTTTTCAAAGGACATAAATAGGTTTTTGCACAAAGTGGAATAATAGGCTCCTACTGACCTCCCTTAATTTTGGTAGAAGTTTTAAAGAAATATTTAAATAGGTTGTAGTGCAAAATGCACTCTGGACCAGAGAAGAAAAATTGAGTGTAGAGCTCAAAATATTTCATGAATGAAAAATATTTTTGCATAAAAGTGATTTAAAAACATAACATGACATCTCCAAATTTTTGTGGAAATTTTAAGTGAATCTATCAAATGGTTGTAGTTCAAATATGGCCATTTAACCTTGAAAAACTATTTTCAAGAAAGTAAAGATCAAGCAATTAAATTAGTTAATTAGTTATACTGGTAAAAGGAAAGTTTTTCTTGAGAGGTTAAACAAGTCCAATAACATATTTGAAAAGTTTTCTCTTTGGGAAAAACTCATCACAACAGGGAAGGAAATGAGTTAAAAAAATCAAAAAGGAGCTCAGAAATCCAAAGTTTTAATTCCTGGCAAACTTTTAATTTAATAAAACAAGGCCAAATTTTTGGGGTGTCACAATACTATCCCCCTTAAGAAAAATCTCGTCCTCGAGATTTGCTAAAAGCGGTGTTAAGAAAAAAATTACGCAATAAAGACGTGGCTACAGTGAGAGGGCAATAAGTGGTGAAAAACCACAGTGTGAAAAACTGGGGCTGCGCGGAAAAGTCTACGGTTCGGGACAAAACGGGTGATTTCTACGCTGGATATAAATTTAGGATAACTCCTAAATTTAGATATACGCTGGTCGTACCCGAGAGCACAGTGCTCTCTCTGGCCGACAGGTGGACCCGGGGTCCACTGTCTGTCTCCTCTCCTTCTCCCTCTGGCCCTTTCTTCTTCCTCTCTCCCACGCGCTTTGTCCACCGGCGACGCCTAGTGTGCAGGGTAGCTAGGCCGTACCGTGGTAGTGCGTGGCGTGCTGGCTGCTGGTGCAGCGTGCACTCACCTCGCGGGCCAGCGCGCTGTCGGCACTGCTCGCGGATTCGACTCCGAACACCGGCGATCGGCGACGAGCGGCGTTGGTGGACTTCGCCCACCGTACACCGAGCTCGAGCTATAAAAACGGCCGGGGTGCCTCTCTCTTCTTCCTCACATCTGGCCTCACTTCTCCTCCTCCTTCTTTCTCCATTACTGCTTACAGAAGCTCGGTCAAGGCTCTAATGGCGGAGGCGATGCCGGACTGGTTTGTGATCCTGATATGCGGAGGGCTGGCGACGCTGCTGGGGCTCTCTGTGCTCCTGTGCGCGATGATCTTCGACGAGTATCGCGACGCTGCGACTCGGGTGTTGGCTCTCCGCGATGGTGGTGATCATGAGGAGTAGATGGAGTGTGTCGGGTGCTAACTGTTGTTAGGGGGTGATTAGCTGGATGTAACACCGTTGCAAAGTTTTGCAAACAGTGTATGTGTCCGAATGATAAGGGTTGTGAGTCTGCTGCGTGGTGCTGTGTGAAATTAATTAACCCATGTCGTGAAGTGGCAGGTGTAGCAATTCAGGGAAAAGAAATCTCACTCCAGGATTTTGCGAGGGAAAAACAATTAATTTAAAGGAGCATAAACTACAACGAAAACTACACACATTAGCAGAAGCCAAATAATTGACTCGTCGTACAAACTCAGGGTATCACGCTTAAGTCACACACATAAATATAAAAGCTGCAAAAACAAATACAGTAGTGACGTCTAAAATGAAAATGGTAACTGGACGGGGTCCTGATAAAATGTCTCTGGTAAAGGAATACACTCCTCTTCTATCGGAGGAAGTGGATTGACCAGTCGATGTATGCGTCCCTCCGGGTCGAGTCTTAGTGGTCTGCCGATGGCAATCTGAGGATTTAAATCTGCGAGGCTCTGGAGATAATCCATCACTCGCTGGTTTAAATGCTCTTGAGCAATGATGTACTGGATAAGGTTGGCCAGAACTGGGTCTCTCTCAATACGTCCACCGGGAAAAGATGTAACTTCTCCGGGTGCTGCACGGCTCGGAAAGTAATAATATCCTCGTTCGCGGGCATAGGGTATTGCGGATCGAAGACGAGCAATCGCTTCTTTTGCAGCAGCTTCTATGGCCAAGTGTGGGGTTGGCATAGATTTCCCCACGAAGGAAACTTCTATTGGATCTTGGTTGGGGTCTACAGGGGGAATGTGTACTGCTGCCCAATATTCCGAGGTGGATGGGGTGATCCTTGATTTGAACAGCTCGTACTGAGGTGGCTGGGTAGAACCCATGGTACTGCGGGTAAAATCCCACAATATTCTGACAAAGCTACCTGGAGTTGCATCTGGGATTCTCAGATGAATGCTGGGGTTCGGCATGACAGGAAAGAGCGTGAGTGTTGTGCACAAAGTGAGGGTTGCTGGGTAAGGTCACAAGGTGGCCTTTATATAGCAATGGAGCCGGGTCATTTTACCGTGGTGAAAGGTAATAAATCTGCCAGCTTAGCTCCAAAGGTCAGGTCAGTGTCAGAGATACACATATCTCATAAAGAGACGTGTTACTGTGGATGTCGTCGGGTTGGTTTTGGTAGTTGTGCCCGGAAAAATATGCAGCTATGCGCTGACCAAATATGCAAGGCTATTATTAAAACAGAGGCATAAAGACAGGCTGCGTTAATATACGCGGTCGCATGATTACAAAATGAGGATACGTTTAAAATTGGTGCTACTCATACGGCTTAGTCTACCTCGTTAATGTCTAAACGGGCGTGCCTGGTGGATGTCGAGGCTTCTCCACGTGTCTCTCTGCCGGGATTAGTCGGAGATGGCGGAGGAACTGCAAGGTCGGGGTAGTGATGATGACCATCGCGGGGATTGTTGGCCACAACCCTGTTGGAGTGTGCTCCCAAAATGCGACGAAGCACTTCTGGGGTTATCGCAGCACCTTGGCCGATGGCTGGGGCAGATCTCGGGGTCTCGATCGGTTGTCCAAACAGCACTACTGGGTTGTCGGTGTTGGGCTCGTTTTCTTCTCTTGCCGGGGCTCGACGAACCAGCTCTCCACGAGCTGCGATTAGATCAATAGTGATCTGGTCGAACAGTGCCTCTAGTGCACTTACATAGCGTACTAGGTGCAACAATGCGGGGTCCGTCTCGTGATCTCCATTGGCAACTTGGGGTGGTCTACCATACCCTTCACGTCTGGGGTAGTAGTGGAACGAGCGACATTTAACTCTGGGCGACAAGTGCCTGAGATGAACTATAGCCTCTCGAGCGGCTAGCTGGATGGCTTGTGGCTCAAAGGAAGTTGTTCTTCCGGTGAACCGGTAGGGGCGCTCAGGTGCTAGACTCCTACCGTAAATGTGCACAGTGGCCCAGAATTGGCGGTCTTCACCGCTCATGGGTCCTTGATACACAACATATTCTGGTGGCTCCTCTAATGCGTAGGCACGACGGGTGAGGTTTCCGAGGATGGTCACAAAACCTCCAAGGTTGGTTGCTGTGGTTTCGTTGTGCACTATAGGTCCAGGCATTGTGGGTCGGTTTGGGGTAGCGGCTGTGTTGTGCTGGTTTGGTGCTAGCGCGCCCTTTTTATAGGAAAAAGGGGACGGAATCTTCCTTCGCACGCTTGTGAGAAAGGACTATTTAGGGGCTGGTCACTGGCGCATGAGTGACAGGTTGGGTTGATAGGTTGGGCACCGACTGCCAAAAGGTGTCGGGGTCACTGTGTGGCTATCTTGCACGAGAAGCTTGGCTGGGGTTTGGTTATGGTCTGGTGGGTTGGTTTGCCTAAGCTTATTGACCTAGCTAAGATAGGATTAGCCAATGGTCAGCCTGGCTCTGATACCAAGTCTGTCACGACCAGGTTTTCCGGGTAATAAATTTCCAGAAAAGACCGTCGTGCTCATCAGCCCCAGGATTACTGTTAGCTGATGAGGCTCCAACTTGATACAGAAATTCCAAGCAAAAATACAAAATATGCAGTACAAGACCATTCTGGCCTGTGAGTACAACAAATGGTTTCTAGTGGTTGATGGCGGAAGCGGGTTGTGAAACATCAGTGTCTATGGGACTCCATTTCCCACGGGAACAGCTGACCAGGTTAAATCCTATCTTCGCGAGGCTGCTATCTCCATTGAGTGGGTTCCGGGGCTGGCATCGCGTCGCTCATCTCCGTGCAAGATAATCTGGCCAAGACAATAGCCAGGGACAAGCCAGTGAGTACTTTGAATGTACTCGCAAACATTATGAATACAGGTATAATATAACAATGATGTGCTAAAAATATTTTATGCTCATGACGTCAGTCACAATAGATAAATGAAACTCTGATGCGTGCAAGCAAGTTATTTATAATAATGCAATAACATGGTAGTATAAAAATTTATGAAACAAATAACAAGCAATGCCACAGTCGGGCATCTTAGCGACACCACATAAAGGGCTTTAAAAGGAATGCCACAGTCGGGCGTCTGAGCGACACCACATAGAGGGCTTTAAAGGTAGTGCCACAGTCGGGCGTCTAAGCGACACCACAGAAAGGGCTTTTAAAAGAAATGCCACAGTCGGGCGTCTAAGCGACACCACAGAAAGGGCTTTTGAAAGAAATGCCACA
>NC_041382.1:41190349-41249850 GCF_002162155.2 Triticum dicoccoides
ACAGTCGGGCGTCTAAGCGACACCACAGAAAGGGCTTTTAAGAGAAATGCCACAGTCGGGCGTCTAAGCGACACCACAGAAAGGGCTTTTAAAAGAAATGCCACAGTCGGGCGTCTAAGCGACACCACAGAAAGAGCTTTTAAAAGAAACAATCATAATGAATATCCCGGAGGTAGAACCATCCCAGAGATATTCGGTAATAACAATAATATCACGGGTTAGTCAACAATAATAATAATCATAGATATCACAAGTCACGAGTAGTAATTCCATTTTCTGGTTAACGGTTTCACCTCCAAAGACCGACACTAAGACCAACACCTGACCCATCCCAGACTGTAATCCTTAACCATAGACACGGCTATTCGAATAGGTTTATTCTCTGCAGAGGGTGTACTCTTTACCCACGAGTAACGGATTTCTCTAGTCCAGCAGGACTAATTCCCTCTACGGTCTTTTTGTTGAAAACACACCTAACTTGCACACACCAGCTTATCTCACACGTGTCTGGAATCACCCACGACACCTGTTAAGCAAACTCTAAGTGGGGAGGCTACAACCTCGTGTAGCATGGGATCAAATTTATATCGCGCGCTCTAAGGGGTGGCCTCCCCTCTCGGTTCCAACTGGAAACACCCATGCCCCCGGACCAGGTGGCCTGCCTACCAGCTACAACCGGTATCTTCCACCATGGCCTCTCTGTACGGTGTGTGCTGGAAAGAGGTTGACAACTTACTGAACCGTACTCTACTTGCTGTAGAGACGAGTGGTAGTACAAAACAAGTATGGGGGTTACTGGGACAAGACTCGATCTACGGTCGACTCATGAGGTTCAAGTATTCCCTGCATGATTAGCATGACGAATATATTCTCATCCAACAGAGTCACCTCTCATATCACCTTACCATGCCATACCAGACATAACCGTCCCGACGGAGACCGGCGACAAACTCATGCCTACCCAAGGCAGAGGTTTTCCCGGGTTCCTGCCGGTATGCATGCAAGGCATATGAGGGTGATTAACATCACAAGTGTGTCCATTTCCAACAGCATGGAAATCAACAACATGCACCCATGCATATGATCATATCACATGAAATAACAAGTCCTTTGAAATGCGGTGGTGTTATAAAGGTATCAACGATCACACCAAAAATATTATGCCGGGGTTCAGAATGCTTGCCTACAATGTGTGGAAAGGCAGGGTGCACTCCAAAACTTTTGAAAGTTTCTTCTCTCTCCCAAAATCCTATTTAAGAATATATTTGAATTAACACACATTTCAAAAACAGAATCAAAAAGTTGTTTGAAATTTTTTCAAATAAATCTTAAAATAAACTAGACCAAATTTGAGGAAGGTAGGAAAAAGAATCAACTCATTTGGAGTTATATTTAAAAGTTATAGCCAATCAAAGATGTGGTCAAAATCTGTTATTTAAATTAAAACAGAAAAGAAAACGTTTCAGACGAGATTACGCTTTCGGTACAGAGGAGGCATACTTGAGGCTTTACGCCTCCACTTAACCACGTGGACGGTGCGGGGTGTCACTGACATTGGGCCTGCCTGGCCCACTGGTCAGGTTTGACCAGTCGCCGCGCGTCGTCTCCCTCCTTTGCCCGAGCGGAGCGGGGCTCCGGCGATCGTCGCCGGCGTTTGGCTGCTCCTCGCGGGCCCCCAAGGGTGGGGATGGATCCGTAAGGTTGGGGCGGTCCTCCCAGTAGTCGTTGGGTCGGCGGGGATGGAGTGAGCTGCCGGCGGCGAGCTCCGCAGCGGAAGAAGGCCTCGGTGGCGAAGTGACTTTGTGGCGGCGTTGGCTCCCGATCAAAATCAAGTAGGGGAAAAGGCTCACGGGAGGATGTGGAAGCTCTTGGTGGAGAGAACGGAGAGTGGGAGATACTGGAGGTGCCGGATTGGCCGGGGCGGTGGCGGCGGCAGGAGTTGCCGGAGATGAGGAAGGAGGCCTCCCCGGGTCGAATGCGAGCTAGGGGAGTGCCATAGGGGTGGTCTGAGGTCGCGTGCGTGCTTAGAGGGGCTCGGGGTGTCCATTTATAGCGCGACGAGGTCGGTTCCGCGGCGGCCGTGGATAAGCTCTCCGGCGAACCGCCTCTCTGTGGCTAGGGCGACGTGGCGGCGACGAGCGCTAGGGGACGAAGCTGCGGATGAGCACGCACTGCTCACAGGGGCAGGTGGCGAGCCGGGGTGGCTTGGGCGGCGCTGCACGGCGCAGGGCTGTCGGGCGGCGGCGACTAGCTCTTGGCTTGCCGGGCATGGCGAGGAGCGGCTTGGCGCGTAGTGGTGAGAAGGGGAGTATGTGGCGAGGTTCTGCAGAGCGGGCCAAAGCCGTGGGGCCAGCGTGTCAGCTCGGGCGCGGGTCGTGCAATACGCGCGCTCTGCTCGCGCTCCGGGCGTGCACGGGACGTGTTCGACACTATGCCAGAGCACGCTAGAGGTCGCGGTCGAGGCTGGCAATTAACAGACCCAGGCTAGGAGCAACTGGAATCCTAGTGGACATGCTAGTATGATCCGAGGTGCAAGGTCACAATGCAAAGACAAAATCATGTCAAAACTGGCCATGCACACCAGGTGTTTGACAAAATGCTAAGGGCACTCAGGCAGGTCTTGGGGTGGCCAAAAACTCCAGATGGTGGTCTCTTTAGATGCAAGAGAGAGTGGTGAGGTTATTTGGCCAAAAGCAGAAACTTGTTAGTGCAAGTTTAGCAGAACTTCAATTCTGGACAGGAAATATATGACATTATTTCATGAACCAAAAATGATCGAAAAGGTGCATGCTCCTGGACTTAAGGGTTTATCATGGGGGACTACAAGTAGAAGAAATAATCAAAGGTTAAAGAGCAAGTAAAAACATGGTTGCTGCACAAACTATCAAGTTGGTCCAGAAAGAAGATGAGGTTGATTCACTCAAATTTTTCAAAGGACATAAATAGGTTTTTGCACAAAGTGGAATAATAGGCTCCGACTGACCTCCCTTAATTTTGGTAGAAGTTTTAAAGAAATATTTAAATAGGTTGTAGTGCAAAATGCACTCTGGACTAGAGAAGAAAAATTGAGTGTAGAGCTCAAAATATTTCATGAATGAAAAATATTTTTGCATAAAAGTGATTTAAAAACATAACATGACATCTCCAAATTTTTGTGGAAATTTTAAGTGAATCTATCAAATGGTTGTAGTTCAAATATGGCCATTTAACCTTGAAAAACTAGTTTCAAGAAAGTAAAGATCAAGCAATTAAATTAGTTAATTAGTTATACTGGTAAAAGGAAAGTTTTTCTTGAGAGGTTAAACAAGTACAATAACATATTTGAAAAGTTTTCTCTTTGGGAAAAACTCATCACAACAGGGAAGGAAATGAGTTAAAAAAATCAAAAAGGAGCTCAGAAATCCAAAGTTTTAATTCCTGGCAAACTTTTAATTTAATAAAACAAGGCCAAATTTTTGGGGTGTCACATTTTGCTTCATACTTTTCTTTGAAGGGGTTTTTTTGCTTTTTATTGTGTTTCTTAAACCGACAAAAAAAATTCAATTGACGGAACACAGTTCACGTCAATCCGGAGGCTATTTGACCGGTTTAATCCGCGTTGTTAACATCCTCTTATGGAGTAACACGGTATTTATCGTAACCCGGCACGGTTTACATGGTAAACCAGCGTCATATATATATATATATATACAGGAGTTGTTATCTCCTCCAACAGTATGGGTTTGCAAAACTCCGCTTCAAGATTGGCCAAGCCAACTTCACGCTCAATGACGGCAGGTATTATGGATCTCAAAATTTGGTCATACTTAAAATTTTGTTTTGATTTCATATATGCAGACATCATATTCCGCCTGACAGTACAACCGCGGTGGCACTTGACGATTTTTTCATTTCAGAAAGTGTTTTGAAAAGTTCATTGCCATAGGAAGAACAAATTATGCATGAAGGCATATCAAGATCAAAGGTATCAGCTAGCCTATTACAAGGCAACATGGTGCCCATAATAATGTAATTGTTTTCCGCGAAGAAGAGGCAGTTTTAAACCAGCGTCCGGTTCAAGCTTGGTCACCAGCCTGGCCTGATGGTTGTGGGTCGTCCTGCGCCGCTTCAGCCTCCGTATCCCTACCCAGTGGCTGGAAATCCACAGTTGTCCAGTCGATTCCCATTAATGCTTGAAAAACAGCTTCATCGTGGATCAGCAAGGACGGGTCAATATCGGGAGTGTAAGTATGCTTACGGATTGGAGGAATCAGATTTTCCGATTCATGGATTGGCGTAGCTATTCACTTGTTCTGACTGTCATATTGTGCTTGATAACGAGACAAGTCTGCTTCCTCAGCCAACTGACAAGCTAGTGGACGCACCTCCCGGTTTATCGCTCGCAGATCCGCTTCACCGAATTCTGATCCATCTTCCTTCAAGCTGGGATAGCCCTGAGCCACTTCAACAGGATCAAAATCCGGCACCCAGGCTTTTGCCTGAATTAAAGCATTGATTGCGCCGGTTCGAGCAGCAGATTTCTTTAGCTCTTCAATCCGGGCAGGAAGCACCGACAGTTTCATCAGAGTATCTTGAATCAAAGTAGGCGCCGGTTTGTTATGAGAGGTGGTACAGATGATCCGCTGGGCACCAGTATACAATTGTTCAACCAATGTATAGGCGGCTTTTAGCTTCTTCCGTACATCTGACCCCAAGTGACCAATGCGTGTCCCTGAAATACCATAAAGGGCTAATAAGCCGGCGACTTGGTCAGAAGGCAGAGCCAATTCAGTAGGAAAACTGGCTTACCAAAGATAGCAGCAGTCATGGCATGCACGTGCCGCTTTATGCTGGTCAGTTCATCTGCCACTGGTTTTAGTGCAGCCTCAGCATCCTCTGCTCGTTTGATCGAAGCGGATTTCTCAGTGGCCCAGTCCGCCCGTTTCTTTTTGAAGTTTTCCTTAAGTTGTTCCATGGCGCTTAAAGCACTGGCCAATTCCTCTTTTGCTTTGGAGGTTTCAGCTTGTTGGGTTTTCTGGGCTTCTTGAAGATCGATGACTTGGTCCTCTTTCGTCTTCAGCTCCGCCTGCATGCATATAGATATATGCTTCAGCAAACTGGTAGAAGGATTCAAGTACCAACCACATAACAAGTTATGCGCTTAGTACTTGGGGGCTAATGCATATTTGATCTAAAGCGGCCCCCGATTTACCCCTTCATCTTTCGATTGTTTACAAAGTCCCAAGATCAATACAAGTATTCAACTTGGCACTTGGGGGCTAATGGCTATTTGATCATATATATTCTGATACGGCAGTTTCAATTACTTAAAGTACCGGTTTAACTACGCTAAAGTTGAACCGGCCCTTGGGGGCTACATCACCAAATTTCAAAGCAACAAGATTTATATTATTTAAGTCCCGGTTTGAAAGAATATTCCAAACCGGCCCTTGGGGGCTAGGAGAGTCAGGAATGGAAGCATACAAGCAAGAAGGAGCATATGGAAATTACCTCATATTTGTCTTTCATCATGTTGACCAGACCGGCTTCATAGTCACGGCTGGTATACAGCCGGTTTAGATAGCCGGAATGGATATCTTGGGCATTCAGAGCAGCGTAAGTCGTCAGATCAGCGTTCCACTTGCCTTTACCAAAGGCAGCAAGTTCTTCCTTGGCAGAATGTTTGGATAAAGCGACAGGATTGTTTGGCTCAGTATGGCTAGTACCAGTAATGACAACCTCATCATCTTCGGTACCGCCGGTTTGCACTGGAGCTGTTGGCTTGTCAGTAGGCTTTGCTGGACCGGTGGAGCTTTCAATCCGGATGGAAGCTGTAGGCTGATGGGTAGGATCTGAGGTGTCAGTGGGTCTCTCTTCTGCAATAAGATCATCATCTTGTTGCGGTGGATCATTGGGAATATCCTCAGGAATAGCCGCTTCAGCGTTGGGTGTCTTGTCCGCTTCAAGAACGACATCCTCTTCGGCCGCTTTGCCCAAGCGGGCCTTCTTGCTTGGCCTAGGTTTGGCCCTGAGAAGGATAACAAAATCAAATATAGAATATGTTCTAAGGCAATGTACTGCAAACATTGCAATAAGTATAGCTTACCCAAACACTGTTTTGAGCGGTGGGAGCTGAGTAGCCGATGACTCGCCAGAAGATGAGTGGGAAGTAACCTGATAATTGGAGTCAGACAGAGTAAGAGGTTGACGAAAGCAGCCCGCTTTAGGACAAGCACTAACAAGCAAATTAGAGACCTCGGAATGGCGTTTCTGAACCGGACTGTTCGGTAAACCGGCGGAGGTAACTACCTGGCCGCTGTGCTGGGTGGTGCGGCGAGCTTCGTGTTGTTGGGTCTTCATAAGAAGTTTAGGATCCAAATAAGCAAGAGGATGAGAAAATTTAACTTTCCGGTTTGCCTGACAGATTTTTTTTGAAGGCAAGGTTTCTGAATCGGAAGAGAGAATAATTACCTCGGCAACATCCGCGTGGCTGGCTTCGACATCATCCTGACAAATATCATCATCAATAAGACGCATGAAAAATAAACCAAGTGAGTCAAGCTCTACCTCAAAATCCGGATTATCAACCTCATCGTCAGGATCCGGATTAGAAGAGGCGGTGGTTCTTTTCCTATGGGCAGTCTTCTTCACAGCTTTAGTCTTTTGCCGGGCTGCTCTTTCCGGGTTGTCTGGTTTTTCTGGCTTCTCCTATAGCAGTTTTTTGCTCCAAAACGAATCATCGCCCTGATTATGCAGACACTGATATTAAAAATAATGACCAGACATATCAATAACAGATTCAGTAAAGGGAAAAGTCAAAGTCTTACAGCTGGCGGTTTGTTGGTGGCACAGAAGGGAAACAGGCCGGTTCTGGCGCAGATGTGTTCCAATTCATTCAGTATCTTACGCACAACCTCTGTGATTTCTTCACCAGAGAGCTGGAGTCTTGAGTGTTGCAGTGGGTCATCAACACGAGCAGTATACTAGCACATCAAACCGGAGCGCAGACTAAGAGGCAGTATGCTCCATGATATCCAACAGCGAGCAAGATCAACCCCTGTTAAACCGTTGGCCATAAAAGCTCTGAGCTTTGATAGCTGAGGAGCATATTTACTTCTCTCCTGTGCAGTCAATCTTTGTGGAGAAGGGTGTGTGTTGCTGAGCCGCTCCGGTCGAAAGCTAGGCAAGGGATTCTCACCAGCAGGGGAGGTGTCTTTGCAGTAGAACCATGTCTGATTCCATTCTTTGGGGTGGCTATGCAGTTTTGCGTGAGGGTATGTGACCTCTTTCCTTTTCTGAATCGCCACACCACCCAACTCCGTATTGGAGCCGTCAGTAAATTCAGTACGACGGTTTAGATGGAATAGGTCTCTGAATAGTTCCACTGTGGGCTCCTCTTGAAAGAACGCTTCACAGAGCACTTGGAAGTGACACATATTTATAACAGAGTTGGGGCCAGTATCTTGTGGATGGAGCTAGAAATTGGCTAAGACATCCCGATAAAATTTAGAACCGGGCGGCTTAAAGCCCCGAGCTAAGTTATCTACGAAAACAACAACCTCTCCTTCTCGAGGTGAGGGAGGGCATTCTTTGCCAGGAGCCCTCCAATGGATTGTATCCTTACTGCCTAAAGCACCAATCAGGACTAAATCGTCCAGTTCAGCCTCTGTGACGCGAGAAGGAACCCAATTGCACTCATACACTTGCTTGGCCATGACGGAATCTACAAGGTAAAAGATCCCGGTTCAAAAATGCATTGATTAAAATACACTGGTATGTACAATGTTAAACCGGAAACAGCCCTATCTAAACCGGAGTTTCATGAAGCAACCTATATCTGGCGGTTCAACAAGGGGACTAATGGCATATACCGGTTTGGAAAATTTTCTATAAGGTTAAACCGCCTGACCTAAACATTGAAGCAATTGAGATTGCGGATGGTTAAGTATGCAGAAATAGGTTTCACAAGATCTTATTACGGCATTGGATCTGAAGCAAGTTCAAAAATAAGAAAAATAGTCGAAGATCAAAGCAGAACAGTATTGAATCAATGAGCAGAAGTATATGTGAGATCTATGGTTTTGGGCAGGAAACTAGCGGCGGATACTGAAAGTTACCGCTACACAAAGCAAGGGTTTACATGTGCATCCAGGAGCTAATACATGAGTATGAACAAGTGATGAACACCGCAAGAACACGAAGCCCTAGATCAGATCTATATTGAGAAGAACAGAAGACCTACCAGAGCTGAGGAAAACGCGGAAGGTCGCCGCGGCTTTCTGGCGCGTTCAAGTTGATGCAGCGACCAAGGGTGATGCAGAAGACGACGGCGGCGGCAGAGCTCTGAGACTGGCGACGCGAGGAAGACGAAGAGGAAGGGCACGAAGGGAAGAAAAGAAATGACCCTTCGGGCCCATTTATAAGGCAAAGGACATGTGACAGGCGCGGGAATCAAGGGACCACAGATTTTGGAAGTAGGGCGGTCACCTCGGTCATTGCGAATCTATTAAACAAGAAGATATCATGGATGTTTTCTTTATGACAGATGATGTCACGCCGGTTTACAGCAAACAGAGAAGATGACATCACGGCGGTTCAACAACTACAAGAAGATGTTGAAGACGAAGATTTTTGCTAAGGATTGACATGAACCTGTTCAAATCAATCTGGGGCCTAATGTTGGGGATATTACTACTGGGCATAAACCGGACTACCTGGGCCGGATTAACTCCATCAGTAGTTCAAAGGTGTTAAAGCCCAAAGAGGCAGATAAAGGCCCAGGGCCCGTAGTCGGTTTACAACCTGTAGCCGTACATCAGCTTTGTGCACATACTTGTAATATGAGTTAGGAACAAGGAGAGACCAACCCGGATATGAGTATGAACCGGTGTTGGGACTCTCTGAACCGGCAGGCGTCACCCATGTATATAAGGGGACGACCCGGCAGCGGTTCAAGGAGGACAGGCAACGACTCGAGACATAGGCGAAGCTTATTCGCTCCGTAGTCATCGAAACACCCATCAATTCCATCACAACTAGAAGTAGGCTTTTACCTTCATTGAAGGGGCCAAACTAGTATAAACTCTCTTGCGTCCTTGTGTCCTCTTTAACCCCTTCAAGCTAACCCGTAGCAATGGCTCCACGACTAAGTCCTTTCTCTAGGACATCTGCCGTGACAAAACCACGACAGACCCCTTAAAGGCGGAACCCACAAGAAAAAATACTTACTGGTCATGGTGGATAAGTTCACAAAATGGATAGAAGCCAAGCCTGTTAAGACGGTCGAATCCAGACCGGTGATAGACTTTATATCCGGGGTTGTACACCGTTACAGCGTCCCCCACATCATCATCACTGATAACGGCACGAACTTTACGGCCGACGAGGTAAAACTCTGGTGCAAAAACATGGGCATCAAGCTCGATTATGCTTCCGTCTATCACCCACAAACTAACGGCCAGGTCGAACGTGCAAATGGTCTTATCATGAGCGGCATCAAACCCATATTAGTGTGGTCCCTTAAGGAATCTAATACGCACTGGGTAGAGGAGCTCGAGTCCGTACTTTGGGGGCTGCGGACCACACCGAATCGCACCACCGGATACACACCATTCTTCATGGTGTACGGCGCAGAGGCAGTTTTTCCCTGCGACATAATTCATGACTCACCTCGAGTGCGCATGTACGAAGAAAGAGAAGCCGAGCTCGATCGGCAGGACAGTTTGGACGCCTTGGAGGAAGAGCGTGACGTGGCAAAAGCCTGTTCCGCATTCTATCAACAGCAGGCTCGAAGATACCAAAGCAGAGAAGTACGGGCCAAAAATTACAACGTTGGTGAATTAGTTCTACGCCTGCCGGACAAGAAAAAGGACAAACTCAAGCCCAAGTGGGAAGGCCCCTTCATAATTGACCAAGTCCTGACTGGTGGAGCGTACCGCCTGCGAGATGCATCGGATAACCGACTCGAGCCAAACCCATGGAACGCAGCCCGTCTCCGAAGATTCTATGCCTAGCGCCGGACTATGTGTTCGTCTCCTTCCTCTGTCCATTTTTTATATACTTTTTGTCTTACATTTCTCTCCTTATCCTCTCTCTCTCTCTTATAGCCTTTAAAGGCTCATAAAGTGACGCGCTACCCGCGCTCATTAAACCCAGGGGCTTCTTTAAACAGAAGCTTATTTATATGGGCTTCATGCCCAACACATGTGTCACACTTCCGCATGTACCTTTTATTCACCATTACATGCATCGATATGACTTAAGTTTTGGCCAAGCTGGGTTGCCTGGCTCCTGTGCTTACCCCTACGTTCCCGATTGTTCGGCTAGGTGGTAAAGGGAGCACCTCTGCGATTGTTACTGCCAGGTCAGCCGGATGTGTACCTCAGACTGGGTGAAGCCAAAAGCTAGCGTTCTTAAGGGAATATTCGGTCGGTGAACTAAAGATGATCTTTTTTCACTTATTTATATATACGCCCCTAGATGTTTTTCCTATGTCTCTTTTCGCAGAATGGACATGCACTTTAGGGCATGCCTCCCAGGGAAAGGAACCCCTAACGGAACTATTCTCCCTGGAAGATGTTTCTTACTAACCATGTAATATAACATAACTAGTTGGGCACTTGTCTGTTCAAGTACTAATGACCCCTACGCCTGGTCTCCATGCATACCCCGGTTTTTATATAACCGCGAGGGTATTCGGACACACTCCGGACCGTCAGGTACCGAGGTTGAAGCGAAAAGGTCGGCCATGACAAACGATCTACAATCCGGCTAGAAGGCATTACACATGTCAATTAAAATTACATAGTCAATCTGACTGATTGTATTCCTCTTCAATACCATCTAACAGGCTGTCTAGTTTACAGTCCTGTTGGGAATACTTTGCGGCCAATTCTACTTGGCCGTATACTAAGCTCACAGGGATCTCCTTCCCATCGGGCCCCACGGGTCCGACCTCGGCCATGTGGTTTGGGTCAGCCTTCGTGTACCGCATCTTCACCATGGCCCAAGCCTCCCTGGCGCCTTGACGGCAGGCTGACATCTTCCACAATTGGAAGCGCCGCCGTGCTCCCTTCAACTTCTCTACAAGCTCTCCAAGGCCTTCGGGCATGGAGACGGATGGCCACAAGGCCTGGGCGACGCCTTGCATCACCTACCGAACTCGCTCGTGCAGTTGTGAGAGCTCGGGAAGAAGGTCACCCGTAGAACCGGGCATTTCCTCTGCAGGACGACCTGTTAGCATACCTACAGACATTACTCTGTTAGTTGACTTCCTCGCCGAACTCTTTTTCCAAAGTTCATTTAAGCACTTACTAAATATGCCGCGTCGAAGCCGCTGATTCTCCTTAACGGAGTCCAACAGCTGGGCACGAACATCCTTCAGTTCAACGCCCAGCTTGGTGTTGGCATCTTGGAGATCGTTCTTCTCCCGCCTCACCTTTGTCAGCACACTCTCACCAGCCTTCAGCTGGCGTAGGAGTTGTTGCTTTTCCGGATTTGATCCGGCTCCATCTGCAATTTCATTTGTCTGATATGCACCCACGCCGCACTTTGCAAAATACTTATCTTTCGAAGCGTATATTACCAGAGGGGGTCTCCTTGGGCTCCCCTGCCGCGGCTAGTGCGGCCTCAAGTTGGGCTTTGCACTCTTCCAGCTCCTGGGACAGTAGGGTATTCTTTTCTGTAAGAACATGCATAACAAATGATCCTTAAATCAGTTATTCTAACTGTTTCAAGTCTCGGGGGCTACTGGTATATATAATTACCAAAATTTTCTTACCCGTATGTCTTTACATATTGCGTGGCTCTGGCTAGACCATTTTGAGCGGCACGGAGGTACGCATCTCCCGAATTGAAGGCATCCAATGCCTCTTGGGAGAAACAAGCGTCGCGAAGAACTGTCCAGCGACGCCTGTGGTTCATGGCACTCTCCACCTCGGAATTGGTGGCAGACAGTCTGTCCACATCCTCTGTCGGAGGAGCGTCTGGTACACGCCTTGTGTTCGCCTCGGCTTTCGGACCAGGCTTTGGAGCCTGGCTGGTGGAGGCGCAATTGGCAACCTCTCTAGATATAGTCCGGCAAGGTCTGTTCGTCCTGAAGAGAGCACGAGCGTTAATATGCCTTGAAGGAATAACACCTGGGAATAATATGGCGCGCTATACCTTTGCGCCGGCGTCTCAGTCCGGACCGCACTTCTTTTCAGCCCGCGGGGCCTTGCCGCCCCTCATTGGCTAGTCGCCGCAGGCTCGGCCTCCCGTCTCGACAATCGAAAATACGCAAGGATAGATCCCTTTTCAAAGTGCTGGAACTTCGGTCTCAGTTACCTGTGAGGCTGGGAGTAGCCCTGGGTAATCGGCCGTAATGGGCACCAAGGCGTTGTCCTTGCTCAATTGATGAAACAACCCATCAATTAGCTCCACAGATAAGTCTGTATCCTCTTGAGAGGCCGGGTCGAGGGACCGTCCCGGATCCTCGGGTTGTGGAGGAGGGCTGTTTATTTCTTTAACAGCCTGGCGCAGTTCCTGCATTGAAGTCGTTAGACTGAATATTTAACGATGGGAATATAAAACGGATGGGAAAGTAAAAGTGTCCACTTACCCAACTTGGGGGATTGTACATAGAAAATCCACCCTGTGGGTTGACGCGAAGAAATTCCTCCTCTTCTCCCTTGTACAAAGCGGACAAGGTCTTTATTAGAGCGGCAGCCGAATCCGGCCCCTTACGGCCGTGGAGGGTGGCGTCGTCCTCCCCGTTGAAGTCCCAAATGGGGTGGCCTCTATACTGAAGCAGCTGCACCCCCCACATGATGCATGCGGCCATGACCCCGATCATGGTCAGTACGGAATGAGCTAACAATTTTATCCGGCCCATCAGGTAAAGACCGTCCTTGTCACTATCCCTCTAAGGGCTCCGTGGACGCCAGCTTAGGCGCTTCTTTAGGGGAGCACTGTCGAACTCAGGGAGGTCGATCCGGACAGGATCCGGCAGCGGGACATCCTCTATATAAAACCATACCAAAGGCCAGTCCTCGGACGCCTTCTTTGGGGTTCCGGATAGATATCCGGTCTGGCGATGCGCCACACTTCGGCTCCGCCCACTTGATATATTGACCCCTTCTTAGAACGGCGCACAAGGCAAAATAGCCTTTTCCACAGCGCGAAATGAGCCTCACAGCCCAAAAACAGCTCGCAAAGGGCTACGAAGCCCGCGATATGCAATATGGAGGCAGGCGTGAGGTTGTGCAGCTGGAGGCCATAGAACTCGAGGAGCCCCCGGAGAAACGAATGAATTGGAAATTCGAGCCCTCTTATTAAGTAAGGGACAAGGCATACCCGCTCTCCTTTGGAGGGATTGGGGGCGCTCTCCGCTTGCTCTCCGCCATTATAGGTGGCGAGTCTGGCTCGAACCGGGACCATATAGGCCGGGGGAGAAATCCCTTGGCCTGGAGCGTCACTAGCTCGCTGTGCGGGATGGAGCATCTCTCCCAATCTCCAGGCTGAGGGCTGGAAGGACGAGAGGAGGAGCTGCGGCAGCCGGCCATGATAGAATGGACTTCTGTCAGATACGCTCTGATGAATACTCGCGGAGGGGAGAAGGTGTGGTTTGGATCTAAATCCTCATCCCCTTAAATAGGCGGCTCATTCACGAGGCTAGGGGTGTAAATATAAAAACACCTTGACTTTTCGTATTCGTTTGACACGTGGAAGACGGCCATTATTGGGCGTAGAAGCCAAGGAGCGCTACATTTACAAAGAACCGGACATTATTCAACAGGTACACGGAATTCGGAGGAGAACCCGCCTTGCAATGTCGAAGAAAATTTGCGTGCCGGACTAGTCGTCATTGAAGCCTGGTTCGGGGGCTACTGAGGGAGTCCTGGATTAGGGGGTGTCCGGATAGCCGGACTATACCTTTGGCTGGACTCCTGGACTATGAAGATACAAGATTGAAGACTTTGTCCCGTGTCCGGAAGGGACTTTCCTTGGCATGGAAGGCAAGCTTGGCGATACGGATATGTAGATCTCCTACCATTGTAACCGATTTTGTGTAACCCTAGCCCTCTCCGGTGTCTATATAAACCGAAGGGTTTTAGTCCGTAGGACGAACAACAATCATACCATAGGCTAGCTTCCAGGGTTTAGCCTCTTTGATCTCGTGGTAGATCTACTCTTGTACTACCCATATCATCAATATCAATCAAGCAGGACGTAGGGTTTTACCTCCATCAAGAGGGCCCGAACCTGGGTAAAACATTGTGTCCCCTGCCTCCTGTTACCATCCGGCCTAGACGCACAGTTCGGGACCCCCTACCCGAGATCCGCCGGTTTTGACACCGACACTTGCAATGGGGGAAGTGCTTAGCTTTGGGTTCAATCTTGCGGTGTCCTTTCCCAGTGACAGTAGGGCCAGCAAGGCATGTATTGTATTGTTGCCATCGAGGATAACAAGATGGGGTTTTCTTCATATTGCATGAGTCTATCCCTCTACATCATGTCATCTTGCTTAAGGCGTTACTCTATTTTTAACTTAATACTCTAGATGCATGCTGGATAGCGGTCGATGAGTGGAGTAATAGTAGTAGATGCAGGCAGGAATCGGTCTACTTGTCTCGAACGTGATGCCTATATACATGATCATACCTAGGTATTCTCATAACTATGCTCAATTCTGTCAATTGCTCAACAGTAATTTGTTCACCCACCGTACAATACTTATGCTCTCGAGAGAAGCCACTAGTGAAACCTATGGCCCCCGGGTCTATCTTCATAATATTAATCTCCCACTACTTAGTTATTTCCTTTGATATTTACTTTGCCTTTATTTTACTTTGCATCTTTATCACAAAAATACCAAAAATATTATCTTATCATATCTATCAGATCTCACTCTCGTAAGTGGCCTTATAGGGATTGACAACCCCTATTTGCGTTGGTTGCGAGGATTTATTTGTTTTGTGCAGGTACGAGGGACTCACGCGTAGCCTCCTACTCGATTGATACCTTGGTTCTCAAAAACTGAGGGAAATACTTACGCTACTTCGCTGCATCATCCCTTCCTCTTCGGGGAAAACCAACGCAGTGCTCAAGAGGTAGCATAAACCCAACTCAATCCATTCCCAAAGTTTCATTTAAAACTCAACTGCTTAATTAAGAGTGATGAGATCTCCCAGCATTTCCACTACTAGATGCTCAAGTTGTCCGTAACCGAGGACACGGCTAATTGATTAGGTTTTAACACTCTGTAGAGGTTTGCGCACTTTTCCCCACAAGACTCGATCGCCTCCCTTGAAGTTCTCACTTCCTGGCGTTTGAGAACAGGATGACCGAGACATAGTCTTTCAAAAATGTTCCCCCTTAACCCAGGGATAGGCCGGTACACCTACATCATTCTACATATGCTAGCCCATCCCGGAAGGGGTCACACTAACTACTCAACTAAGCCAGAGCCCATATTGGCTCGTGGCTGCACACGTAAGCTTCTAGACATGAGAATACAATTGATCTCTTTGAGCCTGGGCGGCCGACCACTAGTGGTGCACCACCATGGATTAACCATGCAAGCTCCCACTGTACTTCGCCACAATTCAAACCAAATACCGCCCAGGTAATTCATGTACAAGTCTTGGTCCTGATTACTACTTTGTCACTCATGTCTCACCATGTTCGCTTCCCAAACCACGTCTACATTTAGCGAGGCAAAAATAAACTTACACGGTGGTGACAAGGAGGTATAGATCAGACCTACCTCAAATGAACTACTAGGTAACGGCATAGCCATCTGGCGACAATAAATCCTACCATGCAATCCTACTACAAAAGGACTAAGTGCATAATATAAAACACACGTAATTGAAAGAATGATCAAATGTGAACTTGCCTTGATATTGGTAGTTGAATTCTAGAGATCGATAGTACTCGGCTTCGCACTCCGAATAGTCTATCGTCAAAGTAAAATAACATACATAAGCAATCATTCCAGAGAGAAATAACATGCAACACAAAATACTTGGAAAACCAAATGGAAATCCAACACACATAACTTGCATGCAAATAATTCTAGGTGCTAACAAGAAGTGACATAAGGTGCAAAAAGAATCACATCAATCGGAGCTACGGTTTAGGAGATATGGCCAATTGAAGTTTGAATTCAAACCTGAATAAATTCAAATTTGAAATTGGCCAAAATTTTCAAAGTTGGTTCTCTGGATAAAGATCTTTGATACGAACACTTTGCCGTTGGTTTCATCGAATTTTGACCTACGGGTAAAAAGTTGTGGCCATTCTAAGTTTAGGGACTAATCTGCTAATTATAGGGACTAAACAGTGAAGAAAACTATCGCAAATAGGTCCCTAACACGTGGCAAATTCCTACTAGCCAAAAGGTGTTCGCTACAGAAGCTTACACAGTGAACGACCGCTATCTAAGCAAAACAGCTACCGCGGTTTAATACAATAAAACCGAGATCGGTTTAACTAAACCGCACGGTTTATTAAAAACCGGAGTTAACTGATCTAACACTAATAAAAATGAACCGGGCGAACGACTGCTTACCGATGACAACGACGATAGGAGACGGCGGCGCAGGCGTCGGGTGGCGGATGGGCGGCGGCTCCGGCGATCCTAAGTGGCGGTGAAGTGGTCGGGGAGGTCAGGCGCGGCGTGGGCGGCGTGCTGGTGGGGTCGGCGGGTGGTGGGGTCACCGGTGACGAGTGGAGGGAGGCGGCGGAGCTCCGATGCTCCGGCGAGAGCGCGGGTCGTCCAGGCGGCGGCTCCGATGACCTAGAGGCAAAACCATCATGTCAAAACGGAGTGCGCGGATGTGGGCATTCGAGTGACGAAGAGAATGGGGGTCGGGGTGCACCACCGGCAACAGAATCGACGATGAGGCGGCTCGGCTCCGGCGAGATCCGAATTGGCAGGGCGGCGGCTACAGGCGATGTGGGGAGCAGAGGAGGGGCGGGATCGGATGAGGGCGTCCCGAGGCTTTTATAGGCGAGGGTAGGGGCGCTGGGAGTGGCGGATAAGCTAATTCGAGCGGAAGGCGGGCGGCGGTTTCGGGCGAGCACGCTCGCAAGCTCATCTCGAGCGGATTGAGCGGGAGGTTGGGGAAGATAGGGGCGGGCCCCATCTGGTCAGCGAGTGCGGGCGAGAGGCGAGGGCGAGCGTCGCGGCTGCGTACCGCTTCGGCGGCTAGACGAGCTGTGGGCCGAAAGCCCGAGCAGGCGGGCTCGTGTGCCCCTGGGCCGAACAAGATTTCGGTCCAGGTGGTGCGCGTGTTTTTTTTACAGAATGAAAACAAATTACAATAGACGAACATAAATAAAATTTACATAGGCATATTATATATCAAAATGCTCAGAAAAATACCAAGAATAAGATGAACTATTTTTCAAGTTCAACTAAATTCCATAAAAAACATAAAAGTCAAACAGTGCTACTGCTGCATTTAAAATCAATAAAAAATCATTTTTAAAATAGCAAAATGATTTCAAATTTATTTTCTCCTAATTTTCCATTGAAGGGAATCATTTTACCCTTATTTCCATTTATTTATTTTTAGGAGAAAAATAACTTGAATTAAAACTAAATAACTTCCAAGAGGATTTTGAAGTTGGAATTCGGAATTTCAAACAACTTCAAATGGAAAATGAGTTTCAAATAACTTCAAAGTGACCTCCAAATTATTCCTTTGAAACTTCCAACTCTCTTTCTTCGAGTTTTGAAGAAGTCATTTTATCATCCCTCATGAACTCATTGAGTTGCTTAAAGTTTCTAAGTTTGAAATATTTCAAAATGGAATTCACATCATTTTCAAACCCCTTTTCATTTCTTTAAATGGAAGAAGTCATATTATCTTCACCCTAGGGTTTTGTGATGAAATGAATTTGAATTCATGGTGATCAAAATGCAAGATGAAAGTTTCGGGAAAGTCCTTTTATTCCCTCTCATTCAACTTTCAAAAAGTTTTTAATTTTCAATTATTTTCACACAATCGATCACACAACAATCAAACAAACAATCATAATAATTTATTTAATATAACGTTCCAAAATTTAGAATTTTGGGATGTTACAAACTACCACCCTTAAAATGAATCTCATCCTCGAGATTCGGAGAGGCTAGAAAGAAGGTTAGGTTTGGTGGGGTCTTCTTGAAAATCGATTCATCAACACAAGGTATGGGGTGCTACCACCCTTAGAAGCATGGTTATGGTTCCAAAAAAACTCATGTACTCCGCCCTTTGGGTTGACGGCGTCGGTCCTCTCATACTCCCCGGAGTAACTCTTTCTTTAAGGTTCTTCAGGTAAGGGCATGACCCTTTCCTCAAAATCTGGAGTCCTTGCATCAAATAAGATCCTTCCGAGTCTGGGTCTTCTTAGCTGTCAGGATGTCGCCAATGCTAAACAACTATCAAAATCTCATGGTGGTCAACAATTTCTGGTTCCTCCTGCAGGAAATGGGTCTGGGTTGAATCTCACTGTATAACCTACGATTGGCAACGGGTGCCTGTATAGGGTTTCCATCGTCCTGCCATTCTAAGGTTGTTGGCTTGTCGGGTCGACACTCTTCTAGGGTTTTAAGGCTCTCTGATTTTCTATCAACATATGATAGCTCATGATAGAAGTCTCCAGTATGGGGGCCAATCCATCCCGTACTTGAATCATTGCCATATATGCAAATAGTGAATCATGTATTCTAACACTTGGGCATCCTCACAAGCATTGTCGAACTTTTCTTCTCCACGAACTGGGTTCAGGTAAATCCATTGGTTCTGCAAGCCAAACAAAACCTCTATCGTTTCTTCACAACTCTCGGGTTTACGTAACCTCCTATGGAACATCCGCTGATGAAATCACAGCTTCTTCCATAATTCTTCCTGCAACAAGGTTGTGCTTGTTCCCTTATCAAATCCTGGTTCCTGTGGGTTATGGGCACACTTCAAACTTGTATATCTTTAACTCATCTTTGGAGTTACTATTGTTCTGTATTCCAACATTACATCTCCTTTAAATCCAATAGCACTTCATTCCTGCATACTCTTGGGGTGACCATCATAACTAAAACCAAACTCCAACTCATTTTTCCAAACTCCACTCTATGGAATACATTTTCTTTTCCATTGTTCAAGTGTTCACACAAACAAGTATCGCCAAAAATGCACTGGCTCATCCATAATTCATATTCTCTTCATATCAAATCCTTTATTATATCCTTAACCACTACTGAAAACTCAAATTTCAAAAGTACTCTATTACAAAAGTTTCCATCCACATAGTTTGGTATGGTCAAGCATTACTTCCATCTTTATTCATTTGCCATTCTTGAAGATGCTTCAGTCCCACTAGAATTGTGCGATGTGGTCCTTCAAATCATCGACCTTTTGCTTCATCATGGTGGCCATGAGCTTCATCTCCATCATCTTTGCATGCACCTCCCTCAGGTATTCCTGAGTATAATGAAGTCTTGCTTCAAGTATTTCGCCAATCTAACGTATGGCTTCCATAGCAGCTTCACGAACAGAGTCAAAGAATGTTGCTCGTGGTACTCGAGAAATGAAAAGGTATTGACCCATAGTCTTTGGGAAAACTCCCTTCACATGGTGGAGGTGTACCTCCACATACCAAAGTTCAACTCCCTTCTCCATCAAAGGATAACCCTTGTAGACTGCATCTCCTTCAAGATGACTATGCTTCATCATGTCCTTCAGGATTTTTGGGTAATCCCAATCACTAGTCAGGGTCATGATCATTTCTGGACCCTTCAGAAAAGACTCGTAAAGGGTTGTCATCTGCAGGTATAAGATAGAAAGGGTACTTAGGATAATGTATCTATTTCCTTGGGTGAAATGTGGTTATTTTCGGGGAAAGGTTTGGGTCAGCTTGTCCATGGGTTCAAGGTTTAAGTCTGGGTGACATAGTGAGGGAGGCACTCACAATCAACAAACAACTCATAACACCTCATATGAGATTTCAAACATATCAACTTTTATTTCTTCACGAACTATTACAATTTCCATTTCATAACTCAAATCAACATCACCAAAAATAAAAGTGTATTCCACATTTATTACATGCTTTATTCCAATATCAAGATCTCAACTACTCTGCTCAAGCTTTCCTCGGGTCTAAACATTCTCTGACAAAATGTCCTACTCCTTTGCAGCATAAACAAATGGCGTCAGACAAATCCAGGGGCTTCCTAGTGGTTATCTTGGCTCCATGGGTTCTTGGCTTCCTTGCTGGGCATTTGCTAGCGTAATGACCTAAATCCTTGCACCTGTAACAAGTGATATGACTCAGGACCTTTTCTGCAGAAACTGGGTTGTTCTGGGGACACATGCTCTTTCTCTTCCTGGACTTCTTTGTTCAGATCAATTCTTCTATCTCATGTGGATCAAACTCCACTTCTTCTATCGGGAAGTCTCCCAGATACTCTTGGTTTTCCTTCATGCAATATTGTGAAAAATGCCCTTCTTCTCCACATGAATAGCAAGCATTGGAGTAAAATATGTTTAGGCTTTCTCCATCAGGGTCGTCAACATCTTCTTTCATCACCGGTTTTCTTAAACTTTCCCTGAGGGCTTCTTTCATTGCTTCCTTCTGCTGCTTGGTAATTTCTTGTACCTTGGGATAAATATGACACTGGGTAGGGTAGTGCGTAGTTCCTTCACACAAGAAACAAGTAACCTTCATGGTTGGGCATTCTTCAGATTGGTGATTTCCTTCACAATGAGGGCATCCTTCCTTGTGTTCTTCATGGGTGTGTCCTATTTCTCCGCATATCTTGCAGGCACAAGGTTCCTTCATTAGTTTATCACCGTGCTTCCAGATAAGACGGGATCCCAACAGAGTCTTCTTCAATTCCTCCCAAGTTTTCGCTCCATTACATCCTTGTATGACCTAATGCATTTTCCACCAGGTTGCAACACTTTTTGTAAAGTACTGAAGAGAGTGTATTGAACCTCATACTTCCTTCCAACAAAATTGCTCCTGAAGTGATTCTCCATGTTTTGAATCCATAGCTCTGCCTATAACTGAGTGATCGGTCCAGAGAATACAAGTCCATCTTCATTCATCATCTATTGGGTCCAAGTGTTTTGGGATAAGATAAGAGGGATAGAGAGAGATACACACAATACAAACAATATAGTTTTGAAAATAAGTTTTATTTGTTGCTGTCGGAAAACACACACCAAATATGATAGCTCACAAATCATCGCATCTAAGGTGAGTATACAACAAGGGTTTGGTCTTCTAAAGGTCATATAAATCTTGGAATTCTTCAGTGTCTTCAAATTCTTCGAGTCTTTGACTGTTGTAGCTTCAACTCTTCTAGTGTATGGTGAAGTCTGATATCTTGTCCTTCTCGGAGTGGTCTCATCAGTTGCCTCCGTGCAGTCAAAGGGAAAAGGGGTATTGTCTAACTATTTGGGGTAAAAGGAAAGATTTGATAAATCTCAAAAAAGAAGAGAGGTAAAGGATCTTTTTTGGAAATAAAGTTTTAGAGAAATCCTTTCCTAAGGGCTTTCCAATTTCTAGGGTCACGTCCTACAGTCAATATGTGCTCTGATACCATCTCTGTAGAGACCCGGCCTCAAACGGTCAAGCCTCTGTGTATCCGTGCCATCCCTGGATCGGTATGCTGGCACACACAGTACATCAATGTATATATATCAAGGTGCAATCACATGTATAAATAACGTAAAACTGATATATACCTCATAAGTCTCAGCGGAAACAAACATAAGTGTGTGGAGTCCATCAACGCCAACGGCAAGTTGAGTGTAGACCTTAACCCTACAACGTAACTCTTACTCGTCGTAGAAAATTCCTGCAGCATAAGACGTTGCAGCCCTATAGGTCAGTACATTGAATGTACTGGCAAGTCACGTCATAAGAATAATGAACCTATTTGTACATGCAATTTGGCTGGTGGAAAGCTCTAAGTTTATTTTTTACATAAAGCTAGTTTTCCCCTAGAATAAAATATATTATTCTACCACTATTGTATAGCATAGGATGAGTTGGTAAACCCAACTCAATCCATTCCTAAAGTTTCATTTAAAACCCAACTGCTTAATTAAGAGTGATGAGATCTCCCGGCATTTCCACTACTAGATGCTCAAGTTGTCCGTAACCGGGGACACGGCTAATCGATTAGGTTTTAACACTCTGCAGAGGTTTGCGCACTTTTCCCCACAAGACTCGATCACCTCCCTTGAAGTTCTCGCACTGCCTCCCGTTTGAGAACAGGATGACCAAGATATAGTCTTTCGAAAATGTTCCCCCTTAACCCACGGATAGGCCGGTACACCTACATCATTCTACATCTGCTAGCCCATCCCGGAAGGGGTCACACTAACTATTCAACTAAGCCATAGCCCATATTGGCTTGTGGCTGCACACGTAAGCTTCTAGACATGAGAATACGATTGATCTCTTTGAGCCTGGGCGGCCGACCACTAGTGGTGCACCACCATGGATTAACGATGCATGCTCGCACTGTACTTCGCCACCATTCAAACCAAATACCGCCTAGGTAGTTCATTTACAAGTCTTGGTCCTGATTACTACTTTGTCACTCATGTCTCGCCATGTGCGCTTCCCAAACCACGTCTACATTTAGCGAGGCAAAAATAAACTTACACGGTGGTGACAAGGAGGTATAGATCAGACCTACCTCAAATGAACTACTAGGTAACGGCATAGCCATCTGGCAACAATAAATCCTACCATGCAATCCTACCACAGAAGGACTAAGTGCATAATATAAAACACAGTTGAGAGAATGATCAAATGTGAACTTGCCTTGATATTGGTAGTCGAATTCTAGAGATCGATAGTACTCGGCTTCGCACTCCGGACAATCTATCGTCAAAGTAAAATAACATACATAAGCAATCATTCCAGAGAGCAATAACATGCAACACAAAAGACTCGGAAAACCAAATGGAAATCCAACACACATAACTTGCATGCAAATAATTGTAGGTGCTAACAAGATGTGACATAAGGTGCAAAAAGAATCACATCAATCGGAGCTACGGTTTAGGAGATATGGCCAATTGAAGTTTGAATTCAAACCTGAATAAATTCAAATTTGAGATTGGCCAAAAGTTTTCAAAGTTGGTTCTCTGGATAAAGCTATTCGGGATGAACACTTTGCCGCTGGTTTATCGAATTTGGACCTACGAGTAAAAAGTTGTGGCCATTCTATGTTTAGGGACTAATCTGCTAATTACAGGGACTAAACAGTGAAGAAAACTATCGCAAAAAGGTCCCTGACTCATGGCAAATTCCTACTGGCCAAAAGGTGTTCGCTATAGAAGCTTACACAGCGAACGACCGCTAGCTAAGCAAAACAGCTACCGCGGTTTAATACAACAAAACCGAGATCGGTTTAACTAAACCGCACGTTTTATTAAAAACCAGAGTTAACCGATCAAACACTAATAAAAACATGAACCGGGCGAATGGCTTCTTACCGACAACGACGACGATAGGAGACGGCGGCGCAGGCGTCGGGCGGCGGCTCCGGCGGTCCTCAGCGGCGGCGAAGTAGTCGGGGAGGTCAGGCGCGGCATGGGCGGCGTGCTGGTGGGGTCGGCGGGTGGTGGGGTCGTCGGTGACGAGCGAAGGGAGGCGGCAGAGCTCCGATGCTCCGGCGAGAGCGTGGTGTTGGGGAACGTAGTAATTTCAAAAAAATTCCTACGCACACACAAGATCATGGTGATGCATAGCAACGAGAGGGGAGAGTGTAGTCTACATACCCTGGTAGACCGTTCGCGGAAGCATTATATCAACGCGGTTGATGTAGTCGTACGTCTTCACGTCCGACCGATCCAAGTACCGAAAGTACGGCACCTCCGAGTTCTGCACACGTTCGGCTCGGTGACGTCCTCGCCTTCTCGATCCAGCAAGAGGGGCGAAGTAGTAGATGAGTTCCGGCAGCATGACGGCGTGGTGACGGTGTTGGTGAAGAACAATCTCCGCAGGGCTTCGCCTAAGCACTACGAAAACTATGATGGAGGATAAACTAGAGGGGACGGGGTTGCTGGCACACGTCTTGGTGTTTCTTGATGTGTCTTTGGTGCTATCCCTACCCCTCTATTTATATGTTGAGCCCTGGGGTCGAAACTTGGAGTAAAAGCCTCCTCGAAGTCGGTTTCACCCGAAAGGCAAGAGTCCTTCTCGGACTCCAGGGCTAGACGCCAGGGTTCCCGGCGTCTACCCCCTAGACGCCAGGGTTCCTGGCGTCTAGCCTCTGGTCTCCGCAAAACTTCCGTTTGCACTTTCCAAAAGCCTCGTGGGCTTTCCCCTTTGGCCCAAATAAAGTGTTCTCGTGCCCAAACATTTCGGGAAACATCCGGAACCCCTTCCGGTGAATTCCGGAACCCTTCCGGAGATCAAACACTACTTTCCCATATATCAAACTTTATCTCCGGACCATTCCGGAGTTCCTCGTCATGTCCGTGATCTCATCTCGGACTCCGAACAACATTCGGTCATCAACGTACAGAACTCATATAGTACTATATCGTCAACGAACGTTACGCGTGCGGACCCTACGGGTTCGAGAACTATGTAGACATGACCGAGACACCTCTCTAGTCAATAACCAATAGCGGGACCTGGATGCCCATATTGGCTCCTACATATTCTACGAAGATCTTTATCGGTCAGACCGCATAACAACATACGTTGTTCCCTTTTTCATCGGTATGTTACTTGCCCGAGATTCGATCGTCGGTATCTCAATACCTAGTTCAATCTCGTTACCGGCAAGTCTCTTTACTCGTTTCGTAATACATCATCTCGCAACTAACTCATTAGTTGCAATGCTTGCAAGGCTTTAGGTGATGTGCATTACCGAGAGGGCCTAGAGATACCTCTCCGGCAATTGGAGTGACAAATCCTAATCTCGAAATACTCCAACCCAACAATTACCTTCGGAGACACCTGTAGAGCACCTTTATAATCACCCAGTTATGTTGTGATGTTTGGTAGCACACAAAGTGTTCCTCCGGTAAACGGGAGTTGCATAATCTCATAGTCATAGGAACATGTATAAGTTATGAAGAAAGCAATAGCAACAAACTAAACGATCAAGTGCTAGGCTAACGGAATGGGTCAAGTCAATCACATCATTCTCCTAATGATGTGATCCCGTTAATCAAATGACAACTCATGTCTAAGGTTAGGAAACATAACCAAATTTGATCAACGAGCTAGTCAAGTAGAGGCATACTAGTGACACTCTATTTTGTCTATGTATTCACACATGTATTATGTTTCCGGTTAATACAATTCTAGCATGAATAATAAACATTTATCATGATATAAGGAAATAAATAATAACTTTATTATTGCCTCTAGGGTATATTTCCTTCCGTCTCCCACTTGCACTAGAGTCAACAATCTAGTTCACATCGCCATGTGATTTAACATCAATAGTTCACATCACCATGTGATTAATACCCATAGTTCACATCGACATGTGACCAACACCCAAAGGGTTTACTAGAGTCAATAATCTAGTTCACATCGCTATGTGATTAACACCCAAAGAGTACTGAGGTGTGATCATGTTTTGCTTGTGAGAGAAGTTTAGTCAATGGGTCTGCCACATTTAGATCCATAAGTATTTTGCAAATTTCTATGTCAACAATGCTCTGCTTGGAGCTACTCTACTAATTGCTCCCACTTTCAATATGTATCCAGATTGAGACTTAGAGTCATCTGGATCAGTGTCAAAACTTGCATCAACGTAACCCTTTACGACGAACCTTTTGTCACCTCCATAATCGAGAAACATATCCTTATTCCACTAAGGATAATTTTAACCAATGTCCAGTGATCTACTCCTAGATCACTATTGTACTCCTTTGCCAAACTCAGGGTAGGGTATACAATAGGTCTGGTACACAGCATGTCATACTTTATAGAACCTATGGCTGAGGCATAGGGAATGACTTTCATTCTCTCTCTATCTTCTGCCGTGGTCGGGTTTTTGAGTTTTACTCAACTTCACACCTTCTAACACAGGCAAGAACTCCTTTTTGACTGTTCCATTTTGAACTACTTGAAAATCTTGTCAAGGTATGTACTCATGAAAAAACCTATCAAGCGTCTTGATCTATCTCTATAGATCTTGATGCTCAATATGTAAGAAGCTTCACCGAAGTCTTTCTTTGAAAAACTCCTTTCAAACATTCCTTTATGCTTTGCAGAATAATTCTACATTATCTCTGATCAACAATATGTCATTCACATATACTTATCAGAAATGTTGTAGTGCTCCCACTCACTTTCTTGTAAATACAGGCTTCACCGCAAGTCTGTATAAAACTATATGCTTTGATCAACTTATCAAAGCGTATATTCCAACTCCGAGATGCTTGCACCATTCCATAGATGGATCGCTGGAGCTTGCATATTTTGTTAGTACCTTTAGGATTGACAAAACCTTCTGGTTGCATCATATACAACTCTTCTTTAATAAATCCATTAAGGAATGCAGTTTTGTTTATCCATTTGCCAGATTTCATAAAATGCGGCAATTGCTAACATGATTCGGACAGACTTAAGCATAGATACGAGTGAGAAACTCTCATCGTAGTCAACACCTTGAACTTGTCGAAAACCTTTTTGCGACAATTCTAGCTTTGTAGATAGTAACACTACTATCAGTGTCCGTCTTCCTCTTGAAGATCCATTTAATCTCAATGGCTCGCCGATCATTGGGCAAGTCAATCAAAGTCCATACTTTGTGTTGGAAATATGCCCTAGAGGCAATAATAAAAGTATTATTATTATATTTCATTGTTCATGATAATTGTCTTTTATTCATGCTATAACTGTATTATCCGGAAATCGTAATACACGTGTGAATACATAGACCACAATATGTCCCTAGTGAGCCTCTAGTTGACTAGCTCGTTGTGATCAACAGATAGTCATGGTTTCCTGGCTATGGACATCGGATGTCGTTGATAACGGGATCACATCATTAGGAGAATGATGTGATGGACAAGACCCAATCCTAAGACTAGCACAAAAGATCGTGTAGTTCATTTGCTAGAGCTTTGCCAATGTCAAGTATCTCTTCCTTTGACCATGAGATCGTGTAACTCCTGGATACCGTAGGAGTGCTTTGGGTGTATCAAACGTCACAACGTAACTGGGTGACTATAAAGGTGCACTACAGGTATCTCCGAAAGTATCTATTGTTTTATGGGATCGAGACTGGGATTTGTCACTCCGTGTAAACGGAGAGGTATCTCTGGGCCCACTCGGTAGGACATCATCATATGCGCAATGTGACCAAGGAGTTGATCACGGGATGATGTGTTGCGGAACGAGTAAAGTGACTTGCCGGTAACGAGATTGAACAAGGTATTGGATACCGACGATCGAGTCTCGGGCAAGTAACATACCGATAGACAAAGGGAATTGAATACGGGATCGATTGAGTCCTTGACATTGTGGTTCATCCGATGAGATCATCGTGGAACATGTGGGAGCCAACATGGGTATCCAGATCCCGCTGTTGGTTATTGACCGGAGAACGTCTCGGTCATGTCTGCATGTCTCCCGAACCCGTAGGGTCTACACACTTAAGGTTCGATGACGCTAGGGTTATAAAGGAAGCTTGTATGTGGTTACCGAATGTTGTTCGGAGTCCCGGATGAGATCCCGGACGTCACGAGGAGTTCCGGAATGGTCCGGAGGTAAAGATTTATATATATAGGAAGTCCTGTTTCGGCCATCGGGACAAGTTTCGGGGTCATCGGTATTGTACCGGGACCACCGGAAGGGTCCCGGGGGCCCACCGGGTGGGGCCACCTGCCCCGGGGGGCCACATGGGCTGTAGGGGGTGCGCCTTGGCCTACATGGGCCAAGGGCACCAGCCCCTAGAGGCCCATGCGCCAAGATAAAAGAAAAAGGGGAGAGTCCTAAAGGGGGAAGGCACCTCCGAGGTGCCTTGGGGAGGATGGACTCCTCCCCCCTCCTTAGCCGCACCCCTTCCTTGGAGGAGGGGGCAAGGCTGCGCCTCCCCCCTCTCCCCTGCCCCTATATATAGTGGAGGGGAGGGAGGGCATCCACACCTGAGCCTTTGGCGCCTCCCTCCCTCCCGTGACACCTCCTCCTCTCACGTAGGTGCTTGGCGAAGCCCTGCAGGATTGCCACGCTCCTCCATCACCACCACGCCGTTGTGCTGCTGTTGGATGGAGTCTTCCTCAACCTCTCCCTCTCTCCTTGCTGGATCAAGGCGTGGGAGACGTCACCGGGCTGTACGTGTGTTGAACGCGGAGGTGCCGTCCGTTCGGCACTTGATCATCGGTGATTTGAATCACGACGAGTACGACTCCATCAACCCCGTTCACTTGAACGCTTCCGCTTAGCGATCTACAAGGGTATGTAGATGCACTTCCCTTTCTACTCGTTGCTGGTCTCTCCGTAGATAGATCTTGGTGATACGCGTAGGAAAATTTTGAATTTCTGCTACGTTCCCCAACAGTGGTATCAGAGCTAGGTCTATTGCGTAGATTCTTTGCACGAGTAGAACACAAAGTAGTTGTGGGCGTTGATGTTGTTCAATATGCTTACCGTTACTAGTCCAATCTTGTTTCGACGATATTGTGGGATGAAGCGGCCCGGACCGACCTTACACGTACTCTTACGTGAGACAGGTTCCACCGATTGACATGCACTTGGTGCATAAGGTGGCTAGCGGGTGCCAGTCTCTCCCACTTTAGTCGGAACGGATTCGATGAAAAGGGTCCTTATGAAGGGTAAATAGAAATTGGCATATCACGTTGTGGTCTTGCGTAGGTAAGAAACGTTCTTGCTAGAAACCCATAGCAGCCACGTAAAACATGCAACAACAATTAGAGGACGTCTAACTTGTTTTTGCAGGGTATGCTATGTGATGTGATATGGCCAAAAGGATGTGATGAATGATATATGTGATGTATGAGATTGATCATGTTCTTGTAATAGGATTCACGACTTGCATGTCGATGAGTATGACAACCGGCAGGAGCCATAGGAGTTGTCTTTATTTTTGTATGACCTGCGTGTCATTGAAGAACGCCATGTAAACTACTTTACTTTATTGCTAAACGCGTTAGTCATAGAAGTAGAAGTAGTCGTTGGCGTGACAACTTCATGAAGACACGATGATGGAGATCATGGTGTCATGCCGGTGACAAGATGATCATGGAGCCCCGAAGATGAAGATCAAAGGAGCTATATGATATTGGCCATATCATGTCACTACTCTATTTGATTGCATGTGATGTTTATCATGTTTATGCATCTTGTTTACTTAGGACGACGGTAGTAAATAAGATGATCCCTTACAACAATTTCAAGAAGTGTTCTCCCCTAACTGTGCACCGTTGCTACAGTTCGTCGCTTCTAAGCACCACGTGATGATCGGGTGTGATGGATTCTTACGTTCACATACAACGGGTGTAAGACAGTTTTACACAGCGAAAACACTTAGGGTTAACTTGACGAGCCTAGCATGTGCAGACATGGCCTCGGAACACGGAGACCGAAAGGTCGAGCATGAGTCGTATAGTAGATACGATCAACATGAAGATGTTCACCCATGAAGACTAGTCCGTCTCACGTGATGATCGGACACGGCCTAGTTGACTCGGATCATGTGATCACTTAGATGACCAGAGGGATGTCTATCTAAGTGGGAGTTCATAAGATGAACTTAATTATCTTGAACATAGTCAAAAGACCTTTTTGCAAATTATGTCGTAGCTCACGCTATAGTTCTACTGTTTAGATATGTTCCTAGAGAAAATTATAGTTGAAAGTTGATAGTAGCGATTATGCGATCAGTAGAAAGCTTATGTCCTTAATGCACCGCTCAGTATGCTGAACCCCAACGTCGTTTGTCGATGTTGCGAACATCAGACATACACGTTTTGATAACTACGTGATAGTTCAGTTAAATGGTTTAAGTAGAGGCACCAAAGACGTTTTCGAAACGTCGCGGAACATATGAGATGTTTCAAGGGCTGAAATTAGGATTTCAGGCTCGTGCCCACGTCAAGAGGTATGAGACCTCCGACGATTTTCTTAGCCTGCAAACTAAGGGAGAAAAGCTCAATCGTTGAGCTTGTGCTCAGATTGTCTGAGTGCAACAATCACTTGAATCAAGTGGGAGTTGATCTTCCAGATGAGATAGTGATGTTTCCCCAAAGTCATTGCCACCGAGCTGCTAGAGCTTCGTGATGAACTATAACATATCAGGGATAAATAAGATGATCCTTGAGGTATTCACGATGTTTGACACCGCGAAAGTAGAAATCAAGAAGGAGCATCAATTGTTGATGGTTGGTGAAACCACTAGTTTCAAGAAGGGCAAGGGAACAAAGGGATACTTCATGAAACGGCAATTCAGCTGCTGCTCAAGTGAAGAAACCCAAGGTTGAACCCAAACCCGAGACTAAGTGCTTCTGTAATAAGGGGAACAACCACTGGAGCAGCATTACCCTAGATACTTGGTAGATGAGAAGGCTGGCAAGGTCGATAGAAGTATATTGGATATACATTATGTCAATGTGTACTTTACTAGTACTCCTAGTAGCACCAGGGTATTAGATACCGGTTCGGTTGCTAAGTGTTAGTAACTCGAAATAAAAGCTACGAAATAAAACGGAGACTAGCTAAAGGTGAGCTGACGATATGTGTTGGAAGTGTTTCCAAGTTTGATGTGATCTAACATCGCACGCTCCCTCTACCATCAAGATTAGTATTAAACCTGAATGAGTGCTCTTGCACCTAAAATGAATGGTTTATTGAATCTCGGTCGTAGTGATACACATTTTCATGCCAAAAGATATAAGATAGTAATGATAGTACCACTTACTTGTGGCACTGCCATGTAAGTCATAATGGTATAAAACGCATGAAGAAGCTCCATGTTGATGGATCTTTGGACTCACTCATTTTTGAAAAGTTTGAGACATGCGAACCATGTCTATTGGTGTATATGCATGAAGGAACTCCATGCAAATGGACCGTTCGGACTCACTTGATTTTGAATCACTTGAGATATGCAAATCATACCACATAGGCAAGATGACTGAAAAGCCTCGGTTTCAATAAGATGGAACAAGATAGCAACTTGTTGGAAGTAACACATTTTGATGTGTGCAGTCCAATAAATGCTGAGGCATGCAGTGAATATCGTTATGTTCTTACTTCACAGATGATTCGAGTAGATGTTGAGAATATTTACTTGATGAAACACAACTCTGAATTATTGAATGGTTCAAGTAATTTCAGAGTGAAGTAGAAGATCATTGTGACAAGAGGATAAAATGTCTATGATACGATCATAGAGATGAATATCTGAGTTACGAGTTTTGGCACACAATTAAGACATTGTGGAAATTGTTTCATAATTAATACCGCCTGGAACACCATAGTGTGATGGTGTGTCCGAACATCATAGTTGCACCCTATTGGATATGGTGCGTACCATGATGTCTCTTATCGAATTACCACTATCGTTCATGGGTTAGGCATTAGAGACAACCACATTCACTTTAAATAGGGCACCACGTAATTCCGATGAGATGACACCGTATGAATTATGGTTTAGAGAAACCTAAGTTGTCGTTTCTTAAAGGTTTGGGGCTGCGACGCTTATGTGAAAAAGTTTCAGGATTAAGCTCGAACCCAAAGCGGATAAAATACATCTTCATAGGACACCCAAAACAGTTGGGTATACCTCCTAATTCAGATCCGAAAGCAATATGAATTGTTTCTAGAATCGGGTCCTTTCTCGAGGAAAAGTTTCTCTCGAAAGAATTGAGTGGGAGGATGGTGGAGACTTGATGAGGTTATTGAACCGTCTCTTCAACCAGTGTGTGGCAGGGCACAGGAAGTTGTTCCTGTGGCACCTACACCAATTGAAGTGGAAGCTTATGATATTGATCATGAAACTTCGGATCAAGTCACTACCAAACCTCGTAGGACGACAAGGACACGTACTACTTCGGAGTGGTAAGGTGATCCTGTCTTGAAGGTCATGTTGCTAGACAACAATGAACCTACGAGCTATGGAGAAGCGATGGTGGGCCCGGATTCCGATAAATGGCTCGAGGCCATAAAATCCAAGAACGGATCCATGGACTTTGGTGGACTTGCCCGATGATCGGCAAGCCATTAAGATAAATGGATCTTTAAGAAGAAGACGGACGTGGATGGTAATGTCACCGTCCATGAAGCTCGACTTGTGGCAAAGAGTTTTTTTTCACAAGTTCAAGGAGTTGACTACGATGAGATTTTCTCATCCGTAGCGATGCTTAAAGTCCGTCGGATTCATGTTAGCATTAGCTGTATTTATGAAATCTGGCAGATGGATGTCAAGACAAGTTTCCTTACTAGTTTTCGTAAGGAAAGGTTGTATGCAATACAATCAGAAAAGTTTTGTCGATCCTAAGGATGCTAAAAGGTATGCTAGCTCCAGCAATCCTTCTAAGGACTGGAGTAAGCATCTCGGAGTTGGAATGTACGCTTTGATGAGATGATCAAAGATTTTGGATTTGTACAAAGTTTATGAGAAACTTGTATTTCCAAAGAAGTGAGTGGGAGCACTATAGAATTTTTGATGAGTATATGTTGTTGACATATTGATGATCAGAAATGACGTAGAATTTCTGGAAAGCATATAGGGTCATTTTGAAAGTGTTTTTCAATGGAAAGCCTGGATTAAGCTGCTTGAGCATTGAGCATCAAGATCTATAAGGATAGATCAAAACGCTTAATGGTACTTTCAAATGAGCACATACCTTGACATGATCTTGAAGGTGTTCAAGATGGACCAGTCAAAGAAGGAGTTCTTGCCTGAGTTGTAAGGTACGAAGTTAAGACTTAAAGCTCGACCACGGCAGAATAGAGAGAAAGGACGAAGGTCGTCCCCTATGCTTAAGACGTAGGCTCTTCAGTATGCTATGCTGTGTACCGCACCTGAAGTGTCCCTTGCCATGAGTCAGTCAAGGGGTACAAGAGTGATCCAAGAATGGCTCACAGGACAGCGGTCAAAGTTATCCTTAGAAATTAGTGGACTAAGGAATTTTTCTCGATTATGGAGGTGGTAAAAGAGTTCGTCGTAAAGGGTTACGTCGATGCAAGCTTGACACCTATCCGGATAGCTCTGAGTAGAGATACCGGATACATATAATGGAGCAATAATTTAGAATAGCTCCAAGTAGAACAGTTGTTTGGAATAGCTCCAAATAGAGCGTGGTAGCTGCATCTAGGAGATGACATAGAGATTTGTAAAGCACACACGGATCTGAAAGGTTCAGACCCGTTGACTAAAACCTCTCTCACAAGCAACATGATCAAACATAAAACTCATTGAGTGTTAATCACATAGTGATGTGAACTAGACTACTGACTCTAGTAAACTCTTGGGTATTAGTCACATGGCGATGTGACCTGTGAGTGTTAATCACATGGCGATGAGAACTAGATTATTGACTCTAGTGCAAGTGGGAGACTGTTGGAAATATGCCCTAGAGGCAATAATAAAAGTATTATTATATTTCAATGTTCATGATAAATGTCTTTTATTCATGCTATAACTGTATTATCCGGAAATCGTAATACACGTGTGAATACATAGACCACAATATGTCCCTAGTGAGCCTCTAGTTGACTAGCTCGTTGTGATCAACAGATAGTCATGGTTTCCTGGCTATGGACATTGGATGTCGTTGATAACGGGATCACATCATTAGGAGAATGATGTGATGGACAAGACCCAATCCTAAGACTAGCACAAAAGATCGTGTAGTTCATTTGCTAGAGCTTTGCCAATGTCAAGTATCTCTTCCTTTGACCATGAGATCGTGTAACTCCTGGATACCGTAGGAGTGCTTTGGGTGTATCAAACGTCACAACGTAACTGGGTGACTGTAAAGGTGCACTACAGGTATCTCCGAAAGTATCTATTGTTTTATGCGGATCGAGACTGGGATTTGTCACTCCGTGTAAACGGAGAGGTATCTCTGGGCCCACTCGGTAGGACATCATCATATGCGCAATGTGACCAAGGAGTTGATCACGGGATGATGTGTTACGGAACGAGTAAAGTGACTTGCCGGTAACGAGATTGAACAAGGTATTGGATACCGACGATCGAATCTCGGGCAAGTAAAATACCGCTAGACAAAGGGAATTGTATACGGGATCGATTGAGTCCTTGACATCGTGGTTCATCCGATGAGATCATCGTGGAACATGTGGGAGCCAACATGGGTATCCAGATCCCGCTGTTGGTTATTGACCGGAGAATGTCTCGGTCATGTCTACATGTCTCCCGAACCCGTAGGGTCTACACACTTAAGGTTCGATGACGCTAGGGTTATAAAGGAAGCTTGTATGTGGTTACCGAATGTTGTTCGGAGTCCCGGATGAGATCCCGGACGTCACGAGGAGTTCCGGAATGGTCCGGAGGTAAAGATTTATATATAGGAAGTCCTGTTTCGGCCATCGGGACAAGTTTCGGGGTCATCGGTATTGTACCGGGACCACCGGAAGGGTCCCGGGGGCCCACCGGGTGGGGCCACCTGCCCCGGGGGGCCACATGGGCTGTAGGGGGTGCGCCTTGGCCTACATGGGCCAAGGGCACCAGCCCCTAGAGGCCCATGCGCCAAGATAAAAGAAAAAGGGGAGAGTCCTAAAGGGGGAAGGCACCTCCGAGGTGCCTTGGGGAGGATGGACTCCTCCCCCCTCCTTAGCCGCACCCCTTCCTTGGAGGAGGGGGCAAGGCTGCGCCTCCCCCCTCTCCCCTGCCCCTATATATAGTGGATGGGAGGGAGGGCATCCACACCTGAGCCTTTGGCGCCTCCCTCCCTCCCGTGACACCTCCTCCTCTCCCGTAGGTGCTTGGCGAAGCCCTGCAGGATTGCCACGCTCCTCCATCACCACCACGCCGTTGTGCTGCTGTTGGATGGAGTCTTCCTCAACCTCTCCCTCTCTCCTTGCTGGATCAAGGCGTGGGAGACGTCACCGGGCTGTACGTGTGTTGAACGCGGAGGTGCCGTCCGTTCGGCACTTGATCATCGGTGATTTGAATCACGACGAGTACGACTCCATCAACCCCGTTCACTTGAACGCTTCCGCTTAGCGATCTACAAGGGTATGTAGATGCACTCCCCTTTCTACTCGTTGCTGGTCTCTCCATAGATAGATCTTGGTGATACGCGTAGGAAAATTTTGAATTTCTGCTACGTTCCCCAACACTTTGTTCTCATACATGGATCTCATCTCAGATTTCATGGCCTCAAGTCATTTCGCGAAATCTGAGCTCATCATCGCTTCCTCATAGTTCGTAGGCTCGTCATGATCAAGTAACATGACCTCCAGAACAGGATTATCGTACCACTCTGGTGCGGATCTCACTCTGGTTTACCTACGAGGTTCGGTAGTAACTTGATCTGAAGTTACATGATCATCATCATTAGCTTCCTCACTAATCGGTGTAGTAGTCACATGAACAGATTTCTGTGATGAACTACTTTCCAATAAGGGAGCAGGTACAGTTACCTCATCAAGTTCTACTTTCCTCCCACTCACTTCTTTCGAGAGAAACTCCTTTTCTAGAAAGGATCCATTCAAAGCAATGAATATATTGCCTTCGGATCTGTGATAGAAGGTGTACCCAACATTTTCTTTTGGGTATCCTATGAAGACGCACTTCTCCGATTTGGGTTAGAGCTTATCAGGTTGAAACTTTTTCACATAAGCATTGCAACCTCAAACTTTAAGAAACGATAGCTTAGGTTTCTTGCCAAACCATACTTCATACGGTGTCGTCTCAACGGATTTAGATGGTGCCCTATTTAACGTGAATGCAGCTGTCTCTTATGCATAACCCCAAAACGATAGTGGTAGATCGGTAAGAGACATCATAGATCGCACCATATCTAATAAAGTACGGTTATGACGTTCGGACACACCATTACACGGTGGTGTTCCAGGTGGCGTTAGTAGTGAAACTATTTCACATTGTTTTAACTGAAGGCCAAACTCGTAACTCAAATATTTTACTTCTGCGATCAAATCGTAGAAACTTTTATTTTTTGTTGCGATGATTCTCCATTTCACTCTGAAATTTTTTGAACTTTTCAAATGTTTCAGACTTGTGTTTCATCAAGTAGATATACTCATATCTGCTCAAATCATTTGTGAAGATCATAAAATAATGATACCTGCCGCGAGCCTCAATATTCATCGGACCACATACATCAGTATGTATGATTTCCAACAAATCTGTTGCTCGCTCCATTGTTCTGGAGAACGGAGTCTTAGTCATCTTGCCCGTGAGGCATGGTTTGCAAGCATCAACTGATTCATAATCAAGTGATTCCAAAAGCCCATCAGCATGGATTTTCTTCATGCGCTTTACACCAATATGACCTAAACTGCAGTGCCACAAATAAATTGCACCATCATTATTAACTTTGCATCTTCTGGTTTCAAAATTATGAATATGTGTATCACTACGATCGAGATCCAATGAACCATTTTCATTGGGTGTGTAACCATATAAGGTTTTATTCATGTAAACAGAACAACAATTTATTCTCTTACTTAAATGAATAACCATATTGCAATAAACATGATCAAATCATATTCATGCTCAATGCGAACACCAAATAACACTTATTTAGGTTCAACACTAATCCCAAAAGTATAGGGAGTGTGCGATGATGATCATATCAATCTTGGAACCACTTCCAACACACATCGTCACTTCACCCTTAACTAGTCTATGTTCATTCTGCAACTCTCGTTTCGAGTTACTACTCTTAGCAACTGAACCAGTATCAAATACCGAGGGGTTGCTACGAACACTAGTAAAATACACATCAACGATCTGTATATCAAATATACCTTTGTTCACTTTGCCATCCGTCTTATCCGCCAAATACTTGGGGTAGTTCCGCTTCCAGTGACCAGTCCCTTTGTAGTAGAAGCACTTAGTCTCAGGCTTAGGACCAGACTTGGGCTTCTTCACTTGAGCAGCAACTTGCTTGCCATTCTTCTTGAAGTTCCCCTTCTTCCCTTTGCTCTTTTCTTGAAACTAGTGGTCTTTTCTACCATCAACATTTGATATTTTTCTTGATTTCTACCTTCGTTGATTTCAGCATTACGAAGAGCGTGGGAATCGTTTCCGTTATCCCTTGCATATCATAGTTCATCACGAAGTTCTACTAACTTGGTGATGGTGACTAGAGAATTCTATCAATCACTATCTTATATGGAAGATTAACTCCCACTTGATTCAAGCGATTGTAATACCCAGACAATCTGAGTACATGCTCACTGCTTGAGCTATTCTCCTCCATCTTTTTAGCTATAGAACTTTGTTGGAGACTTCATATCTCTCAACTCGGGTATTTGCTTGAAATATTAACTTCAACTCCTGGAACATCTCATATGGTCCATGACATTCAAAATATCTTTGAAGTCCCGATTCTAAGCCGTTAAGCATGGTGCTCTAAACTATCAAGTAGTCATCATATTGAGCTAGCCAAACATTCATAATGTCTGTCTCTACTCCTGCAATAGGTCTTTCACCTAGCGGTGCATCAAAGACATAATTCTTCTGTGCAGCAATGAGGATAATCCTCAGATTACGGATCCAATCCGCATCATTTCTACTAACATTTTTCAACATAATTTTTCTCTAGGAACACAATAAACTGGGAGCAACATCGCGAGCTATTGATCTACAACATAGATATGCTAATACTATCAGGACTAAGTTCATGATAAATTAAAGTTCAATTAATCGTATTACTTAAGAACACCCATTTACACAGACATCCCTCTAATCTTCTAAGTGATCACATGATCCATATCAACTAAACCATGTCTGATCATCACGTGAGATGGAGTAGTTTCAATGGTGAACATCACTATGTTGATCATATCTACTATATGATTCACGCTCGACCTTTCGGTCTCCGTGTTCCGAGGCTCGTCAAGTTAAACCTGAGTATTCCGCGTGTGCAACTGTTTTGCACCCGTTATATTTGAATGTAGAGCCTATCACACCCGATCATCACGTGGTGTCTCAGCACGAAGAACTTTCGCAACGGTGCATACTTAGGGAGAACACTTATACTTTGATAATTTAGTGAGGGATCATCTTATAATGCTACCGTCAATCAAAGCAAGATAAGATGCAAAAAAGATAAACATCACATGCAATTAATATAAGTGATATGATATGGCAATCATCATCTTGTGCTTGTGATCTCCATCTCCGAAGCACCTTCATGATCACCATCGTCACCAGCGCGACACCTTGATCACCATCGTAGCATCGTTGTCGTCTCGCCAATTTTATGCTTCCACGACTATCGCTACTGCTTAGTGATAAAGTAAAGCATTACATCGTGATTGCATTGCATACAATAAAACGACAACCATATGGCTCCTGCCAGTTGCCGATAACTCGGTTACAAAACATGATCATCTCATACAATAAAATTTAGCATCATGTCTTGACCATATCACATCACAACATGCCCTGCAAAAACAAGTTAGACGTCCTCTACTTTGTTGTTGCAAGTTTTACGTGGCTGCTACGGGCTTAGCAAGAACCGATCTTACCTACACATCAAAACCACAATGATAGTTTGTCAAGTTGGTGCTGTTTTAACCTTCGCAAGGACCGAGTGTAGCCACACTTGGTTCAACTAAAGTTGGAGAAACTGACACCCGCCAGCCACCTGTGTGCAAAGCACGTCGGTAGAACCAGTCTCGCGTAAGCGTACGCGTAATGTCGGTCTGGGCCACTTCATCCAACAATACCGCCGAACCAAAGTATGACATGCTGGTAAGCAGTATGACTTATATCACCCACAACTCACTTGTGTTCTACTCGTGCATAACATCAACGCATAAAACCTAGGCTCGGATGCCACTGTTGGGGAACGTAGTAATTTCAAAAAAAATCCTACGCACACGCAAGATCATGGTGATGCATAGCAACGAGAGGGGAGAGTGTAGTCTACATACCCTCGTAGACCATTCGCGGAAGCGTTATATCAACGCGGTTGATGTAGTCGTACATCTTCATGCCCGACCGATCCAAGTACCGAAAGTACGGCACCTCCGAGTTCTGCACACGTTCGGCTCGGTGACGTCCTCGCCTTCTCGATCCAGCAAGAGGGGCGAAGTAGTAGATGAGTTCCGGCAGCACGATGGCGTGGTGACGGTGTTGGTGAAGAACAATCTCCGCAGGGCTTCGCCTAAGCACTACGAAAACTATGATGGAGGATAAACTAGAGGGGACGGGGTTGCCGGCACACGGCTTGGTGTTTCTTGATGTGTCTTTGGTGCTAGCCCTGCCCCTCTATTTATATGTTGAGCCCTGGGGTCGAAACTTGGAGTAAAAGCCTCCTCAAAGTCGGTTTCACCCGAAAGGCAAGAGTCCTTCACGGACTCCAGGGCTAGACGCCAGGGTTCCCGGCGTCTACCCCCTAGACGCCAGGGTTCCTGGCGTCTAGCCTCTGGTCTCCGCAAAACTTCCTTTTGCACTTTCCAAAAGCCTCGTGGGCTTTCCCCTTTGGCCCAGATAAAGTGTTCTCGTGCCCAAACATTTCAGGAAACATCCGGAACCCCTTCCGGTGAATTCCGGAACCCTTCCGGAGATCAAACACTACTTTCCCATATATCAAATTTTATCTCCGGACCATTCCGGAGTTCCTCGTCATGTCCGTGATCTCATCTCAGACTCCGAACAACATTCGGTCATCAACATACACAACTCATATAGTACTATATCGTCAACAAACGTTACGCGTGCGGACCCTACGGGTTCGAGAACTATGTAGACATGACCGACACACCTCTCTGGTCAATAACCAATAGCGGGACCTGGATGCCCATATTGGCTCCTACATATTCTACGAAGATCTTTATCGGTCAGACCGCATAACAACATACGTTGTTCCCTTTGTCATCGGTATGTTACTTGCCCGAGATTCGAAATACGCCAACCCAACAAGTACCTTCGGAGACACCTGTAGAGCACCTTTATAATCACCCAGTTATGTTGTGACGTTTGGTAGCACACAAAGTGTTCCTCCGGTAAACGGGAGTTGCATAATCTCATAGTCATAGGAACATGTATAAGTTATGAAGAAAGCAATAGCAACAAACTAAACGATCAAGTGCTAGGCTAACGGAATGGGTCAAGTCAATCACATCATTCTCCTAATGATGTGATCCCGTTAATCAAATAACAACTCATGTCTATGGTTAGGAAACATAACCATCTTTGATCAACGAGCTAGTCAAGTAGAGGCATACTAGTGACACTCTGTTTTGTCTATGTATTCACACAGGTATTATGTTTCCAGTTAATACAATTCTAGCATGAATAATAAACATTTATCATGATATAAGGAAATAAATATAACTTTATTATTGCCTCTAGGGCATATTTCCTTCACGCGGGTCGTCCAGGCAGCGGCTCCGGTGACCTAGAGGGAAAACCATCATGTCAAAACGGAGTGCGGATGTGGGCATTCGAGTGACAAAGAGAATGGGGGCCGGGGTGCACCACCGGCAACAAAATCGACGGTGAGGCGGCTCGGCTCCGGCGAGATCCGAATGGGCGGGGCGGCGGCTACAAGCGATGTGGGGAGCAGAGGAGGGGCGGGATTGGACGAGGGCGTCCCGGGGCTTTTATAGGCGAAGGTAGGGCGCTGGGAGTGGTGGATAAGCTCATTCGAGCGAAATGCGGACGGCGGTTTCGGGCGAGCCAAGAGAGTTACAGTATTTGACAACCAAGAGAGTTCTTCTTCAAGGCAGATGTGAAAATGGGCTCTATCCCATTCGGCCTTCATGTTCTCATGCCATGTCTTCAGTTAGGCTCTCTGCTGAAGATTGGCATGATAGGCTCGGCCACCCATCCACACAAGTTGTTCGGCATGTTCTGGCGTCCAATAAATTAGCATCGTCAAGTCAGGCTTTGACCCATGTGTGTAATGCTTGTCAACAAGGCAAAGCACATCAACTACCTTTCCCTAGATCTTCGAGTGTTTCCTCGTTTCCTTTGGAACTTATTTTTTCAGATGTGTGGGGACCTGCCAAAACCTCCTCTGGTGGGTTCCAGTATTATGTTTCATTTATTGATGATTATAGTAAATTTGTGTGGATTTATCTCCTCAAGAGAAAGTGTGATGTGTTTGATGTTTTTCGTGATTTTCTTGCCCATGTTGAACGCCTCCTATCTCGTAAAATCTTGTGTGTTCAATCCGACTGGGGTGGGGAATACGAAAAACTTAGCAACACCTTTTTTCGGCAACTTGGCATTGCTCACCACGTCTCTTGCCCACACACACGCCAACAAAATGGCTCGACCGAAAGGAAGCATCGTCACATTGTTGACATGGGTCTCTCTCTATTATCACATGCGTCTATGCCCCTTCGCTTTTAGGACGAGGCATACCTGTGTGCATGCTACCTTATCAACCGACTATCTAGCCGTGTCATTGGAAATCTTAGTCCCATGGAAAAATTGTTTTCCACCAAACCCGACTACGTCTCTCTTCGCACGTTCTGGTGTGCATGTTGGCCCAACTTGCACCCCTATAACACTCATAAACTTGTGTTTTGATCTCAACAGTGTGTGTTTGTCGGGTACAATATCCGTCACAAAGACTATAAATATATATACGCCAGTTTGGGACACCTAGGTGCCTGGGCACCTTGCCTCTTCATCGTTGGATCGTGTTCAGCGATTGATTTGGAAACCAATAAAAATGCAATCAATTGCTAGTTAATTTGGCAGGCTTTAATTCGTGCACCGTCCCATGCATGCATGTCGCGTGATAAAAAGGCAGGGTATTAATATGTAAGTCGATATTTATTACTTTCTTATATAGCATGTATTTTGTCCTTGTATAACAGATCAAATTACGAATGGGTACGTATGACGCAAGATTTCATTGGATATATACGCACCCTGAGAATGCACAAAATTTTGATAGTAGGTATTGCATACCCGTATTAGATAGTTAGAAAATAAAATAAAACATAAATAGTTTTAAAAATAAATTATTGGGTATATACGTACCCGCATATGTACGTAATTACATGAGTAGGTGTTAGATACTCGTATTTGTACATAATATCATTAGTAGGTATTAAATACCCATATATTTACACAAATTATTGGGTATATACGTACTTGATATATACATAATTTCGTTAATAGGTATTAGATACTTATATTAGATAGTTAAAAAATAGAACTAATAGTTAAGAGAATAATTTACTGGGTATATATACCCGCGTATGCACATAATTTTATTAGTAAGTATTAGATACCCGTATTAGATAGTTAGGAAACAAAAATACGCGTATTAGATACCCATGGTAGTTTAGAAGAAAATAAAATATGATTACGATTTATTGTATGGCAAGTCTTGCATGCCTAATAGTTAAAAACGAAAATAAAATGTAAACATGGAAAGTCTTGCGTGAAGAATAATTAGGAACAAATCAAACATTCATTGTGCGGCTGTACATACCTAAAACAATCAAGGTGCCCGGGCACCTAGGTGTCCTAGTTAATTTACCTATATATATCACGTGATGTTGTCTTTAATGAACAATTTTTTCCTTTTGCCAATGACCAAACTTCTCGGATTCCACCTCGCGTTGCTGAACATGCCATTCTCTTATTTCCACATGACCACATAATCTATGGCACATCCGTTTCGCAAACTAATATGGATGCAGGAACAGATTCGGCGCAGAAAATCCCCTCTCTGGAATCCCAGGCGGATCCTGTCTCCCGATCCGGCGCAGAATCAGCCTCGGATCACGCGTCGCCTGGGGGCAGCGACATGGTGGCAGGCGACCGCGTGACGACAGGCGACAGCGTGTGCCGACCGCGCTGGGCCCGGGCCCTCGCCACCCGCCAACCCCGTGCCTCCTGCGGACGGGCGGACCGGGACACCTCCCGCGTCGTCTTCTGCATGCGCGTGCCCGCCCCATGTTGTGGCGAGGCCCACTCCTGAGCGGGCTGCTGCATCGCCCGACACGCCGCGGGCTGCGGTCCACCTGGCGCCTATGGATCGGGCCGCTTCTACGGGTCCGACCACTGTCGCCACCAGCGGCGCTGGATCCTAGATGGATCTGGCGGCTGCGTCCTCACCTGCGCCCGACACGGGATCCCAGGGGGATTTGCCCGCGCACCCGCTTGCATGCGCCACGTCTGGATCTTCTGTGGCACCTGGATCTTCTGCTCCGCCAGTACATACTATGACGATGCGCATACGTGATCATACTCGCAAACCACTGCAGCGCACTGACGGTACTATCACGTATAATCCGTCCCGTCATGCGTTCATGGCTCTGCGGGAACCAGCTGATCATCGTGAAGCGGTCTCGTCTCCAGAGTGGCATTTGGCAATGCAACTTGAGCTTGATGCTCTCCGACAAAATGGTACCTGGACTTTGGTGCCCCCTCCTCCTCATTCAACATAATTGATTGCAAGTGGGTGTTTAAAATCAAGAACAAACCTGATGGGACTGTTGATCGATACAAGGCACGCCTGGTCGCAAAGGGGTTCAAACAGCGCTATGGCTTGGACTATGATGATACGTTCAGCCCGGTCGTTAAACCTGTCACAGTGCGGCTGGTTCTCTCCATTGCAGTTTCTCGTGGCTGGTGTTTGCGACAGTTGGATGTCCAAAATGCCTTCCTTCATGGCATTCTGCAAGAAGAGGTATACATGCGCCAACCTCCTGGTTTTGTGAACCCTTCGGCTCTTCATCATTTGTGCAAACTCCGCAAGGCTCTCTATGGGCTCAAACAGGCTCCGCGAGCGTGGTATTCTCGGCTGAGTTCTAGGCTCCAACAGCTTGGTTTTATAGCATCCAAAGCTGACACATCCCTTTTTGTCTACAACCGGAGTGGTGTTACCATATTCATGCTTGTGTATGTGGACGACATTATTGTGGCCAGCTCCTCTCCCACTGCTACCACCAAGTTACTTGCCGATCTTCAGGCCTCCTTTGCTCTCAAGGATCTCGGCCCCTTGCATTATTTTCTTGGAGTACATGTGGAGTCATCGCCAGGGGGAATTGTTCTGCCTTAGCAGAAGTACATCAGCAATATTCTCCATCGTGCTAACATGGATAATTGTAAAATCTCTGCCACGCCCATGTCCTCCAGTGAGAAAATCAGCAAGGACAGTGGATCATCACTTTCTCAGGATGACAGCACCAAGTATCGCAGCTTGGTTGGAGCTCTCCAGTATCTGACACTCACGAGGCCGGACATCTCCTTTCCGGTTAACCCTATCTGTCAGTTCCTTCATGCACCTAGGGCTGCACATTTTTCAGTAGCCAAGAGGATGTTGAGATACTTGAAGTATACTCACAGTATGGGTCTTTCTATTCGAAAGTCATCCTCAATGCTACTAAGCTGTTTTTCATATGCAGACTGGGCTGGATGCAGTGATGACCGCAGATCCACAGGTGGCTTTGCAGTGTTTCTTGGACCTAACCTTGTCTCTTGGAGTTCAAGAAAGCAAGCTACGGTGTCTAGGTCAAGCACGGAGTCTGAATATAAGGCACTTGCAAATGAAACAGCTGAGGTAATCTGGATACAGTCAGTCCTTGGTGAACGTGGGTTCTTCCTCTCTCGACCCCCTGTTTTGTGGTGTGACAATCTAGGAGCCACTTATCTATCTGCAAATCCAGTATTCCATACCAGAACCAAGCACATAGAAGTGGACTTCCACTTTGTTCGTGAACGAGTTGCAGCCAAGGCACTTGCTGTTCGATTTATATCTTCCAAGGAGCAAGTTGCAGATATATTCACAAAGCCTCTAGCCGAGGTGTCGTTTGTTTCAAATAGGCACAATCTGAACCTTTGTATAAGAAGTTCAGATTGAGGGGGGGTGTTAAACTGTATAGTTACCTGGTACGGTTAGTATCTAGGGTTATAGTTACCTGTACTTATCCCTCTGTAAACCCTAGCGGCAGCCCCTTGAGGCGCCCTATATATATTGATCCTGAGACCACCGCATTAGGTGTGTCGATCCAATCTCTTTCTCTTTGCTTCACACTTCTGTTTTGCTCTAAATGTTAGTACCATTGTGTATAATAACTGACATATATAGAAATAAAACATAATGAGATTATGCATGCAGTGCATGCAAAAATTCAGAGTGATGGTACCAACCAGTAGATAGACAAAACACCAATGATAGCAAACAAATAATAGTTTCAGTTAAAAAATACAGATAATGGCTCATTTACTATTTTGATGTCTATTTTTCATAGACATTATATAATTTTATTATACATTTCTCACATTTTTCTATATATGTTTCATATTTTATAATGCACGATTAACATTTTAAATTTTGTACATAAATTTATTTTTATAATACAGATATTTGGATTATTTTGTTTAGAAATACAAGCAAAAGTGGAAAATAAAGCAAAGAACGGAATGCAAAAATGTAAACAAAATGTAAACAAAAACGGAATTAATAAAAGCGTTGAAGGCCTGTCCATGCTAGGCCGGGCCAATCGTGCGTCTGCATGAAGTGAGACTTCCTTCTTGTCACGCGCCATGCAGATTAGCCTATCGTAATGTTGATGGGCTATGTATGATCTAGGTGAATAAGATGGATCTCATAGGCTGGGCCTTCTGGCCGTTACGTAGGTGGGTCTTCTCCGGCAACAACTAGTTGATGAGCACTCCTTTCGTAGTCTTGCAACGATTACTTGCAGTGGGTTGAGAGCGCGCCACTTGGCGCGCTCTCAGCCGCCGTCACGTGTCGCGTTTTAGGTGTTTCTTTTAAAAAAATTATATTTATTGCACACATTTTCTGCTTTTTAGATGGGTTTTTTTATATATTCCGCACACACCGCCGCCTTGGTTTTGCTTTCGCGAGAGGCAAGGCCGTGCCTCTCAACAATGAAAAAAAAGCGTTTCACTTTTTTTTCTTATGTGAGAGGTACAGTTTTGCTTTCGCGACCGTGCCTTTTGGAAACAAAAACAACGCGTTATCTTTCTTATTTTCTTTCGTGAGAGGCACGGTTTTGCTTTCGCGAGATGCATGATTTTGCTTCCGTGAGAGACACGACCGTGCCTTCGGAAATGAAAAAAAATGTGTACTTTTTTTTCCTTTCGTGAGAGACACGTTTTTGCTTTCGCGAGAGGCACAATTTTGCTTCTGCGAGAAGCACGGCCGTGTCTCTCCGAAGCGAAAACAAACTTTTTTTTCTGTTTCACGAGAGGCACGGTTTTGCTTCCGCGAGGCCATGCCTCTCGAAAACGGCTTTCGGAAAGAGAAAAAATGCTCCCGGTTCGGTATTTGTCTGCTTTTAGTGAATTTTTGTTTGTCAAAACCTATCAACATGGGATCTAGTTTTGAAGATCTCAATGCGAGGAATCTAACGATAAAATCGATTTAAGATTTGGATGCGCAGTTAAAAAAATAAAACATTTTAAATAAACAAATATACAACAAAAGAGAAAACTTTCAAGTTGCGACAAGTGACGTACATACAACGCATCATTTGTCACAACCTAGAAAGATCGAAGGGATCTTTCGAAGAACTACTTCTTAGTTAGTGGTTTTGGTCTTCTCCTCCAATCTGCGGATTTTTTTGGCAGGGCGCACACATAATCGTGTGCATGCCTTCCGATTTTTTTATTAATAGTAATTAGTACCGCAACAATTAGAAAATTGATAATGGTTGGGCCGAAATTTGAAAAATAGGAAGGACGCTATTGACAACGGCGTCCAGGCTGGACGTTATTGCGAATGATGTCCACGGCTGAACGCTGTTATAAACAGCGTCCAGTTATGTGGTTCGGTCAAGTGCTCTTATTTTAACTATATTGAAAGTATTTCCTCTAATAGATTTAATATGTGAGTTTTGGTTTTTTTTGTGATGGTTGTGAGACATCGGTAACAAATCACTGAAATGCCCATTTGTTCCATTCTACACCAGTTTGCTTTTGCCAAATTAGAGGAGAAATAGTCTTAACACACATGAATGTATGCATTTCTAATTCATTAGCTACTAAAACTGTCGCAAGAAAGTCTAATTGTGCATTCTACAGCTAAGCCTTGTTTGCTTTCTGGGATGCCTTGAGGGCGAAAGCTTCCAGCAATTCAACCATGGACAGTGTGCTCCGGTACACTCCTTGCTACTAAGAAAACAACTCGAGTGGTGAGCTAGTCAGGAGGCCTCCCCTCTTTCCCCTCTCCCTTCTGCGTTGCTCCCGTGAGCTATCGGGGGTAACCCTAGCCACCGTAGTCGGGGTTCCCCCTCCCACTCTCCCTCCTCCCTAATCATTGACAAAGGGCGTGGCCGGGTGAAGCCCGGTCGGCGTAGGCGGCGACGGAGAAATTTTGTCTTCCATGCACAGGAGGTCAGCCCTAGGCCAGATCGAGCAGGCATGGACACCTCGTTGGAAAACGGGCGTGGTGGTGCGCCGAAGCAGTTACAGACGGTGTTGTGGTGGCGGCGTGATGGGCGGCATGGTGGCACGGGTGGCGCAGGCTGCGACCGGCATAGGCTGCTAGATGTGGCGGCGTGGGTCGTGGGTGGCGCTGGCTGCGGGCGGCTACCCCTGCCATGGTGTGCGGGCGGCATGGTGTCTGGTGTTCAGCGACCAATAGTGGTCTTGGAGACGGAGAGTGCGTGCAACAGGGTAATCCTTGTTTGGCTTGCACCAGGCCAATGGCAGCGGCAACCGTAGACGTGGCTATCTTCGTGAAGGCGGCGTTGCGGCTACTCTCCTCCTTCGGTTTGCTCGTGAAACCCATGATTTTTTTGAATCGGCGGTGGCGGTGCTCCGGTGTCGTGCCCTTCCTGAAGGCACCGTCTTGGAGTCCATGATTCATCGGGTGCAACATTGTCTCTTTGTGACACCTCTGTCACGGTCAAGCACTCCGATCGCTTCTTGCAGGACTCTTTTTCTATTCTTGTTGTGATCTTGGAGTGGGTTGTGGTGGTGTTGCTATTATTTTGCATTGTTGTATCCTATCTCGGGTGTATATGGTGTGGTGTCGAGTTGTATGATCGTTGCGTTATCTATAAAGCGGGGTGTGAGCCTTTTTCGGTAGAAAACAACTCGAATTCATGCCAACATGCACAGATATTCACGCACAAATTCACAACGCATCCACTCACACGGTTACGCATGCCTAGTGTAGGAGAGGAAAAGGGTGGAGAGAGGGCTCACGCTGACATGTTAGTAGTTAGTGTTGCTAGAGATGGCTCCGAGCGTAACAGGGAAGAGGTCGGGGCGGTCCTTGCTGCGGAGGATATGGTTGTCGGAGATGGACAACCACGGCCCCGGCAGCAATGGGGGTTTAGCGGATCACCATTGAGAGCGAGGCACGACGATGGGAATTGGCAAAGAAGGGTAACAAGGAGCGAAATGAGGGTGGTGCATTGCTAGAGTGCCATTTTCAGCGGACTAGAGGTGGCGGAGTCTAGCTTTGGTCCTGCAGAAGTTGCTGAGGGTACAAGTCGAAGGCCGGAGATAGCCGAACAGGGTCTGGTTGAACCAAACACAGTGGGCGCTGTTTATAAGAGCGTCCAGCTTTGGACGTTGTTGGTATTGGCGTCCAGCCCTGGACGTTATTATTCCTAGCGTCCTTCCTATTTTTCGAATTTCTTATTAGTGTTTCTTAGTTTCAGAATTACTGGAATATTAATTATCAATAATAAAAATTTTGGCATGCCTTCCCTTGTCTGAGAGTGTGTGGTGGCGACAAATGATGCTGCAAAATGCTTTATGAAATGCTCCAGAATGCTACGGTAGTCTTTTTTTGCGGGAATCGTTGAGCTTTATTCAAACATTTCCAGCTCCAGCGCGGTCAGCCATCAGGCTGGTCACGAGGAAACCGGGAGGGGAGTTCATCCAACAACCAGTCACACCCAATGTGCTTGCATGTTTAGCACACAGGTGAGCTGAAGTGTTGGCCTGTCTAATTACATGCTGAATATCAAAACTAGGAAAAGAGGAGGCTAGCTCTTCGATATCGAGAAGAATAGGCGCTATAATAGAGCGCGTAAAATGTCGTGAGTTCCATAGCTGGACCAACTCCAGGAAATCAGTTTCGAAGACCACTCGCTGGAGACCTCGAAGCTTGCCAAATATGACTCCATCTCGGAGGGCCAGTGCTTCTGCAATGAGTGGATTCGTGACGTTGAGGTGCGGCTTGCTCCAGGTAGCAACAAAGTTGGAGGAGGTTCTTGCCAGTCCGCCCGCTCCACTTCTGTTCTCAGTCATTGAGACACTTGCATCCGTGTTGATCTTGACATATTCCAGCTCTGGCGGTCTCCAACCAAAACCAGGCATGATCCTGGTATGTTCCAGTGGGAGTTCAAGCAGCATTAAGGTTTCTCTGATGCGTTTCAAAGCCTGAGCAGGGTTTAGACTCTCCTTGTCATGTGTGATATTATTGCGTGAGGTCCAGATAGCCCACATGACTGTAATAATCTTTGCCCGGTCTCCCTCGTTGATGCGAGAATCGCACAAAATATCCTTACACTAGGTGCTTGGATGTAGTTGTGGCAGTTTGATTTGAAGCCACTGTTTAGCTTCGGTCCAGAAGCTTTGAGCAGGGGGGCACTTGATAAGTGCATGGACCATGTCTTCGTCTGCACCCTTGCAGACCTTGCAACGAGCTATGGTCACAATGTGTCTGTGCCTTAGTGTTGATTCCACCGGTAAAATGCCACGGAGGACTCGCCACCAAAAGACACGAACCTTGGGCAGCACCGTGAGCTTCCATAGTCGAGTCCATAATTGTTTGTCACTCTCTGAAGTTTTTGTGACCGTCCCTTCCTCTAGAGCCAAATGCTCGTTGCGAGTCATTAGAGCACGATACGTGGATTTTACAGTATAGGATCCCGACCTCTCGTGAGCCCACGCCCAGAAATCATCACCACCTTCCTGCCTGAGAGGTATGTTTAGAATTGCATCAGCATCTGGTGGTGTGAAGTTAGTCCTAATGAGATCAGTTTTCCAGGTCCAATTCTCATTGTCTATTAAGTCTGAAACCATATGGAGAGCGGCATCCCCAATCTGAACTGATGGTCTCAGTGAAAGTTTCCCAGGGAGCCACCGATCAGTCCAAGTGTTCACAGAGGTGCCATCACATATTCGCTTCATTAGGCCGACCTCAAGTGCCTTCCGTCCGGCCATAATCCCTCTCCAGGTAGCAGAAGCGCTCCGTGGCGCTGTGGCACTCATAAAATCAGTCGTTGGGAAGTAACGGCCTTTTAGTATCCGAGCACATAAGGAGTCCGGGTTTGTGATCATCCTCCAGCCGTGTTTACCCAATAGTGCAATGTTGAAGCATTCCAAGTCTCGAAATCCCATGCCTCCTTTGCACTTTGGAAGTGACAGAGATTTCCAGTCTAACCAATGCAAGGATTTCCGGTCAATGGAGCTGCTCCACCACAACTTTGCCATCGGCGAGGTAATGCTTTTGTAAACCTTTTTGGTCAGCTTGAAGTAGCTCATAGTGAAGGTCGGTATGGATTGGGCCACCGACTTGAGCAGAACTTCCCTCGCCGCGCACGAGACCATACGCTCAGTCCCCCCATTCATCCTCGATCGCACTCTATCACCAATGAAGTTGAAGGATCCTGAGGTGATTTTCCCAATTGCTGTCGGTAGGCCCAAATATCTCTCATTAAAGGCCTCCACAGAAATGCCAAGTACTTCTTTTAGTGATGCTCTCACAGGTTTTGGAGTGTTTGGGCTAAATAGGATGGAACTCTTATCCCTGTTGACACATTGGCCCGAGCATAGACCATAGACCCGCAAGATATCATTCCGTCTAGCAGCACTCTCCTCCCTCGCTTGCATAAAGATAAGGCTGTCATCCGCGAAAAGCAGATGATTGATCCAAGGTGAGTGAATGCTGACTCGGATTCCTTTGTCCACATGAGCTCCACCATAGCTATTGAGTAATGTTGTGAAACCCTCTGCACAGAGGAGAAATAGGTAAGGTGACACCAGGCAGCCTTGCCGTAAACCCCTAGAGGGGGTGAAGTACGGCAAAAGTTCTCCATTCACGCGAACTGAAAATCGGACTGACGAGACACACTTCATGATCAGCCGAACAAAAGAAGCGCTAAATCCCATCTTTGACATGATCACCGCAAGGTAGTGCCATTCTACACGATCATATGCCTTCATCATGTCTAGTTTGACAGCGCAAACAGAATTCTTTCCCTTTTTCCTTTTCTTCAATGTATGAACACTCTCATGAGCAATGAGCATGTTATCCGTGATGAGTCGCCCTGGCACAAAAGCACTTTGCTCCTCGCTCACAATAGCATCAAGAAAGCCCCTTATTCTGTTGACAATGCATTTGGCTGCAATTTTGTATAGTACAGAACAGAGGGAAATAGGTCTATACTGATTGATGCGTTGTGGGTGCCGTACCTTGGGTATAAGTGTGATAGCAGTGTCGTTCATGCCCTCCGGCAATTCGCCACCGTTGAGAAAACCCAACACCGTCGGAATGATATCTTCTTTAAGCAGAGACCAGTGCCTCTGAAAGAAGCCCGCGGTAAAGCCGTCCACACCCAGTGCTTTTGACGGTGCCATTTGGAATAGCGCCGCTTTGACTTCCTGTGTTGTGTAAGGCATGTCAATGCATGTATTCATTTGTTCAGACACACGGACTGGAACCAAATCAATGAGCTCATCTAGGTGGTTGAAACCTTGAGATGTATATAGAGCTCGATAAAACTGCTGGACTTCCTCCTGATCGTCCTCAACTGTTTGGCAAACAGAACCATCCGCATGCTCAAGTTTCTCTATTTTATTCAAGCGCCTCCTCATAGCAGCTTGAGCGTGAAAAAACTTGGTGTTCCGATCACCGTGACGTAGCCATGGTACTCGCGATCTTTGTCGCATCCATATTTCCTCCTGACGAAGTGCCTCGCGCAGCTTTTTAACTGTGGCCTTTTCTTCGTCCGAGGGCCCTCTGCCGATAGCCTGACTCCGTAAGCGTTCTAGTTTTGCTCGGAGCTTTTTTATGGTAGCGGTTAGGCTACCAAATTCCTTCGCACCCCATGCTGATAACGTGCTCTGCATGTTTTTGAGTGCGCTGATCACACCGGCCAAACCTTGCTGACCTGACCCCCTTTGCCAATTCTCTATCACCACTTGGTCATAATTTGCATGTGTTTGCTAGACATCCTCATAGCGAAATTGTTTCGCTCTCCTTGTCCTGTACTTGACCTCATCCGCCCTCAATTCCAGCAGTAGGAAGCAGTGGTTTGATTCGGTCGTACTTATATGTCGCACTCGTGAACGGCCGTACAGGTGAATTAGGTTTGGATTCCCAAAAGCTCTATCCAACCTAGCTTTTACATTATCATGGCCCAACTGCCCATTGTCCCATGTGTATTTTGTCCCCGTCCATCCCAGGTCCTGGAAGAGGCATTCGTCAGTGACTTCCCGAAATGCTCGCATTTGCCATTCAGGCCTTGCCGCTCTCGAGAAGTGTTCCGAAGCATAGAGCGTCTCATTGAAGTCACCAACACACAACCAGGCCGTGTGTGGTATTGCCATCAATGTACGAAGAAACCTCCAACTGTGGTGTCGATCCCCCGCTCTGGGGGCGCCATAGAAACCCATGAATCTCCATGGCTTAGTGTTTTGATCAATTTTCTGCACCATAACATCAATATGGCCAGAACTGTAGTTCCTGAGCTCAACCTTGACATCGGCTGACCAGAATAAGGAATTTCCTCCACTCAAACCCTCGCTGTCCACCGCAAAACAGCCTGCAAATCAGAGGGTGGTCTGCAGATTTTCTACTCTTTTGCCGAAATTTTGGTCTCCATCACAAAGAGGAGACCGGGCCCTTCCTGCTTCACAATGCTGCGAAGCTCTCGAACTGCCGCTGGGTTCCCAAGCCCGCGACAGTTCCAACTCAGGCAATTCATTGCGATGGGCAGGGCTGTGCCGCAGCCTCTGCCGAAAGCCCTGAGTTAACTGGGGTAGGTTTCTTCTTCTTGGGAACTCTCTCCCCATCTTCATCTATAGAGGTGTCTGAAGGTTCTCCCCCTGTACTCTTTGCGACTTGTTCTGTAGGTGCAGTTTCAAAAGCCTCATTGGTCAGCAAGGGCAGTTCAACCCTTCTGTAAACCTGTTTATTGATCGGTGGTCCTCCCTTCCGTTTGTTCTGGTTCCTATGCTTTATGGGGGAGTTTACCTCAGCTCCTTTTCCAGTAGCAGTGGTTGAACCTCTGGTCTCAGCTTTGTTATTCTGATTAGCAGCGTGCTCTCTGGACGTGTTCTCACTGGAGCTTCCTTTTTTGCGCTCATCTGAAGCCCGCAGTCCCTTCCCAAAAGGTAGGTCTCCATTTGCATCTCTGGTTCCCGGGGTCGGGCAATACAGGTCAGAATGGCCTAGACGGCCACATGAGAAGCAGAAGTGCGGGATGTTCTTGTACTGTATATCGTAAGGATCCACACTCTTCCTCCGGGTCGATTCAATCACAATCCAGCGCCTCAATGGCTTGCTCACTTCCACTATGACCCTGGCCCTCAGGTAGCCATTAACGTGATCGAAGTTCACATCAGTAGCGTGCTCATCGATCTGCTTGGCTATTGCAGCACACCACTTTTCATTACGTAGGTTGAAGGGTAGGTTGACAACCCGAGCCCACATCTGAAGTCTGTCAAAACGCAGTTCGGAGGGGCGCATGCACTCGTCAAATTCTGAGAGGATGACTGCGTGTTTGCTCACATGCCATGGCGCCCCTTGCCAAACGCGATCGCGATCTCTCTGGTTCGCAAATTCAGCCACAAACGTATTCTCCCCTACATATTTGAAATCCAAACCTCTAGGGTTTCCCCAAGCCGGACGGAGCGCATTGGTTATGGTCTGGATGTGCAGGAGATTCCTATGCAGCACTTTCCCCTCCAGCAACCAGTTCTCCGGCCTACCCTCGTCCGCATCATCCAGCACAAGCGGTGTGGCCTCCTCGTCGGTGATGTCTAGTTTCCCCAAGGCCTCCGCTAGCTTTGCCCTCGCCGCCCTTGTCGACAGGGGATCATTCCCTCTGCCCTGTCCTGACGGAGACGCCATCAGCGGGATACAAGCCTGTCGCCTCGCCGAGTTTCAGCGCGCGCCGCCGTGTTCCACCCCCAAAACCCTAGATCGCCCTAGGTAGGCGCCCGGGAGTTGCGGAGGAAAAGGCACTGAAATGAATGCTACGGTAGTCAGAGACAGTGTAAATGCCGGCATTCGCTGGACGAGTAGGTCAATGCAGGATGAAGGAATACACACGTACTCCCTTCGTTCCAAATAGTACAAAGTTGGGTCATCTATTTTGAAACGAAGGAAATACATAGAAACGTACTTTTAGGGCCCGTCAACAGGAAAGTTGCCTGAAATTAATTTTTACATTTTTGTTTTGCGTGTCCAGGTCAGACACACATCAAGTTGGCTCGCCCTGCAGCATGCAGCACGCTCCCTCGTGTATTCAGACCGTCATGACCCGTTCACAAAGAAAAAGAAGAAGCTGCTTGATGGGCCGTTGGCAGCACTAACACGCGAACATCTATATGCAAAGCTTTGCATGCTGGATGACGGGAGCTCCTATGTGCCGCTTATTGCGGCACACAGCTGGGGCTTCGCACTTTTTTGAAAATACGAACATTTTTGAAACTCCTGAAGAAAATTTAAAAATATGATTTTTTAAAACAAGAACATTTTATAAAACCCCCAAACAAAATTCAAAAATGCAAACAGGAGTTTTAAAGGCGAACATTTCTTGTAAACGGGAACATTTTCTGAAACTTCCAAAAAAATTCAAAAACACAAACCAAATTTTGTAAACACAATTTTTTTTTAAAAAAAGGAACATCTTTTCGAATTTGATAACCACAATTTTTGGAAAACAGATATTTATTGAAAATTCTGAACAACTATTGAAAACAAAAAATAAACATCAAAAATAGAAAAGCAAAAGGAAGAAAGAAGAAAAAGAAAAAGGGAAAAGGAAAAAAACAGAAAAGGAAAAAAGGAAAAGGAAAAAACAAACAGAAAATAAAGATAAATTGGAAAACAAAAAGCACGGTTCAGGAACCTTCTAAAAGGTTCCCAAATCCGGTAAAAACCAGTCGGGGACCATCTAGAAGGTTCCCAAAACCCTTTACTAGAAATATACTGCTATGCATGGGCCGGCCCAATTGCTTGATAGGATGACTTATGTGTGCGAATCATAATATGACGCGGAGAGCGGCAAATAGGGAATTCCCTGGATGACGCTAGATGCATGTGTAAACCTAAGAGTATCTCCAATAAATGATGCAAATTTGGAGGTGTACAAATTTACATCTTCAAAAAGTGCATTTTACATCTCCAAAAAAGAGGGAACTCCAACACATGATGTATATTGAAGATGTAAAAGAACAACTCCAATAGATAATGTATATTTGGTGATGTAAACCTCCTACTCCAATAATTAAATTTTGTTGAACACGTTGCGTGCGAGGTGGAAGAAACCGGCCGGCGGCAGGTCAAAGTGTGGATGGACAACACAAAGGGTCTGGGTGGGCGGCAGCTGATTCAACTGCCTCTGGATGGCCGAGCGGCTGCCAAAGGACTCCACTCACAATGATGAAACGACGGCGGCAACTGCCGGCTCAACGGATTTCAGTGGTTGTGCGACTGCCCTACTAGCTTTGGCGGCGGGCGGCGGCTACCAGGGAAGGCACCTGTGAGCTGATATGGCCATTACGGCCGCCTGAGTTCCGGCGAACCTCTGAATCAGCCGCGCGGTCATTGGAGGGGCAGACAAAAGTCGTGCGGCTAGGGTGGTGCAGCTAGGGGAGGGGAGGGGTGTAGGTCGCGGGGTCGCGGTGGGGTCGGGGATGGAAGGATAGGCGGCGGCAACATTTCCGGGCACAAATCATCAGCGCGGAGGCGGGCAGTCGGCGGCGAGGAGGACTCAAATCGGCGGGTCGTTGGCAGCTACGGTGGCGAGGATGGCGACGGGTTCGTGGCGGGGTTGGGATGGACGGATCGAACGGGAGGCGCCGGCGGCATTTCTGGACAGAAATCGCCGGCAACGGAGGCGGGCCGATGGAAGTAAAATGAAGACGGTTGGGCGGTTGGCGCGCAGCCACAAATTTTACATCTCCTGAAGGTGGAGATGTAAATTTGCATCTCCAAGTGTTGTATTTTATATCTTCTGAAGGTGAAGATGTATTTTTTTGCATCTACATATTCTTTTAGACATATCTACATAATTTGTTGAAAATGGTTTTTTTGCCCTCGGAGATATAAAAGTTAGTTATTTTTATATCTACATCATTAAATGATCTAAGCTCATCTTATCTTCAAGATTTCTGATTGTGCTGCTTCAACTTGATTAGAAATGAACAAGTTACAAATCTGGACTCATGGCTTGTAGAAATCTCCATCTTGTTTTCCCGAGTAAACCATAGTGCGTACAGTACCTTTTTACTGGACAACAAAATAATACAAAAAACACTTGCAATATATGTATACAGTACATATATTTGGTCGTATCAAAGAAGAAATAAAAGAAAACTGAAAGAAATAAGACCACATTTCTTTCTAACGAAAAAATAATTATATGAGTCATTTTACCTCACATAAGAAATAAAATAAGACAAGCAAATTCTTTCTAAGGAAGCATTAACTAGGGGAGTGGTTTATCCTTAAGAAAAAAGAAATAATAGAAGTAAGACTATGCAACTATGCCTAACATGCTAAAACCATAAAGACTTACTACCAAATTATGCCAATTAGACATTTTTTTTAGAGGAGCACCCAGCCTTTGCAACCAAAAACAGTAGCCCATCAGATACTTAGGCTTGGTCCTAAACATAACAGAAACTGACCCAGTACGAGTACCTTATAACAGTATCCCTATTTTGCTGCATTAATTCAACTCTATCACTCTTTTGGAAGGATAAATATTATAACAGAGAGGGGCGAAAACATACAAGACGCCTGAACTCAAAGAATAACAGGTAGTACGTACTCTCAAAAAGAATGTCTATTATAACAAGGTTTGTCCGTTTCCAGTGAGGAAGATGCGATGACGGCGGCGTCTTCGACTCACTACAGTGCTTGTAGTCATCGCTAGGTAGTCTACGGATCTGAATGTAATTTTTATTTTTAATGTTCTTTATACTACCTTGAAAATTGATGAATAGATCGAAAGTTTTTATAAAAAATGAGTACCACGTAAAGACTAAGCGTGACAGAAACACTAAATGGAAAACGAGCGGGCATCAAACCCCAACGACGAAAACAACCACTCATGCTATAGGAACCACCAAACGGGGAGCTCCTATTCGACGCGTTCTGCGTCAAATTGGAGTCGCGATGCATACAGCAAGCCTGAATGGGCCTGCCCATTAGCGTGGTCGCGCGTTCTCCCCTCTCGGACAGTGGCACGACGGGAAAAAATGACAAGTGCCCACAGGAATCGAACCGAAGACCTCTGGGTTACAGAGCGTTGTCGCTAACCAATGCACCGGACGATAATACGTAAAATGCAGCGGTAAAGCATAAGAACTAACAACAGCGCCACATATGAACACCTTTTTTAAAAAATGGAACATTTTTCTTGCAAAGTATAAATAAAAAATCAAAAGGCAAGTAGCGTTTGAAAGTCTGAACATTTTGTGAAAGATGTGAACGAATTCCGCAATTTTAAAGTTTTCTGAAAATGTGAACATATTACTTAACAATGTGAACAAATAGTGAAATTTCGAACTTCATCCAGAAAGGGCGAATAATTTTTGTAGGAAGTGATCATTTTTTGAAACTATGATTTTTTTGAAAATTCTGAACAAATTTGGAAACCTTTGACCATTTTTTCATATACTCAAACATTTTTGAGTTTTTGAACAAAATTTGAAAAATAGGAATACTTTTCAAATTCCAAAAAATTCAAAAAACGATCATTTTTTCAATTCTCAAACCTTTTTTCATTTCTGAACAAAATCGAAAAAATACGAACAATTTTTATACTTCTGTACAATTTTTGAAGACATTAAGGACTTTTTAAAATCCTGAACAATTTTTGAAGTTGTGAACAAATTAGGAAAAGCAGGAACATTTTTTAAAATTGTGAACATATTATTTAACAATGCGAACAAATAGTAAAATTTCGAACTTTATCCAAAAAGGACGAACATTTTTTGTAGAAAGTGGACATTTTTTGAAACTGTGAATTTTTTGGAACTTCTGAACTTTTTTTTAAAACAATGAACAATTGTAAAAATTCTGAACAAATTTAGAAACCTCAGAACATTTTTAAAAACAGGAATTATGAGTTCGTGAACAAAATTTGAAAAACAAGAAGAGTTTTTAAAATTCCAAAAAATCAGAAAATGATTGTTTCTTCAATTCTTTAACCATTTTTTCATTTGAGAACAAAACTGGAAAAACAGGAAGAACTTTTATACTTCTGAACAATTTTTGAAGATATAAAGAATTTTTTAAAATCCTGAACTTTTTCTATAGTTGTGAACAAATTTCGAAAGCAGAAACATTTTTTAAACTTGTGAACAAATATTTGATTCCATGAACATTTTTAAAATTTGATCATTTTTAGAATCATGGAACTTTTTTCTCAGTTTATGAACAAATTTTGAGAAATGGAACTTCTTAAAATTCCCAGTTTAAACTTTTCCTAAAAAGAAAATAAATTTTAAAAAATAAAAATGCAAAAACATGGAAAAAGAAAGAAACAAGAACCGGAAAAAGTAAAAAAGGAAAAAAAAACTTGATAAAAAAAGGCAAGAAAGAAAGAAACAGGAAAAAAACAAAAAAAACCACTAGAAATCCGGTTCAGGAACATTCTAGTAGGTTCCCATAACTAGAATCCTGTAGTACGTTAACGCGACTGAAATGGGCCAGCCCATATCGTTTATTCGCACTCGTCCCTGTGCATTTCAGGGACAGTTTGCCGTAGCGAGTGTCATATAGGATATTCCGGGAGCAACTAGTTAACGAGCGCTTCTTCGGGAGCCTCGCAACGATCAGCGCCACTTGGCGCGCTCTCAGTCATTTGCCACGTGTCGCGCTCTGGACGCTTCCTTCGGATTTTTTTTCCGCACGTGTTTTCGGCTTTTTAAACGGTTTTTTCCGGTTTTTTCCGATGTTTTGGTTTTCCTCCGGTCTTTCTTAGCTTTTCGATCAAAAAAATTTCGAAACTTTTTTGTGAAAAAAAGCGTTTTCTTTTTTTCTCCCTTCTGCGAAAGTCACGGTTTTTCTTCCGCGAGAGGCACGGTTGTGCTTTAGCAAGAGTCACGGCCGTGCCTTTCGGAAACGAAAAACAAAACGCGTTTTCTGTTTTTTTTTTCTTTCGCGAGAGTCACGGTTTTGCTTCCGCGAGAGGCACGGTTGTACTTTCGCGAGAGTCGCGGCCGTGCCTCTCGG
>NC_041382.1:41250511-41263519 GCF_002162155.2 Triticum dicoccoides
GGAAAGGAAAAAAATACGCGTTTTCTGTTTTTTTTCTTTCGTGAGAGTCACGGTTTTGCTTTCGCGAGAGGCACGGTTGTGCTTTCGCGAGAGTCACGGCCGTGCCTCTTGGGAACGGAAAAAAAATGTGTTTTCTGTTTTTTTTTTCCTTCCACGAGAGTCACGGTTTTGCTTTCACGAGAGGCACGGTTGTGATTTCGCGAGAGGCACGGACGTGCCTCTTTCGGAAAGGGAAAAAAACCATGCTTCCGGTCCGGTTTTTTTTCTCCCGGTTTTTTCATTCGATTTTTTCGTGAAAAAAAAGTTCGTCAAAACCTATCAACATGAGACCTAGTTTTAAAGATCTCGACGCGAGGAATCCAACGGTGAAAATGGTTCGAGATTTGGCACGGTTTAAGAGATAAAACGTTTTGAATAAACAGATTTACGAAAAAAGGGAAAACTTCTAGGTTGCGACAAGTGGCGCGCTGCATGTACGCCACTTGTCGTGACCTGAAAAAGTAGAGTGCTCTTTGCAACGAGTACTCCTTAATTAGTAATTTCAGGATATTCGCATCAAATGTAGTCAATCAAGACCGATCAGACAATTTAGCCCCTAGTAACATTGACGGGCCTATCTATGATCCAGCTGAATGAGACGGATGTCATGGCCTGGGCCTTTTGGCCGGCAGTACACATGACTTGGATTCCACCTCCATCTGGGCATCACAAATTTAACGTAGATGACTTGGATTCCACCTCCATCATGGCCTGGGCCTTTTGGCCGGCAGCTGAATGAGACGGAAGTCATCTCCGACATCAACAGAAACTCGCACGGGTTGTATGGAGCGATCATCATAGAGATACAACTTAGATCATCTATTTTTCATTGTAATTTTTCTTTTGAGAGTCGTGCTGTTAACTATGAAGCACATAGCTTAGCCAAGTTTTCGCTCTCTAGAGGTCAGGGACGCCACATTTGGTTTGGCATGCCTCACGACCAGAGATGTATCCCACACCATGTGGACTTTCATGAATAAATTTGGCTTTATCCCTCAAAAAAAATCTGGGCATCACAAATTTAACGTAGATGCGGCAGTGGACAAGCACATGCAGACAGGCGCCATATCTATGATGTGTCGCGACGATGCAGGTCTATACGTGAGTTCGTCAGCTCTTGTATTACATGACTTGACGGATCCTATGATTCTAGAAGCACTTTGCTTGTCGGGAGGCCCTAGCCCTTGCAAAGGATCTCATGCTACCTCAAGCGAGGATTACTTCGGATTGCAAAACGGTGGTGACTGATATTCATAGAGGCAAGATGGCGGCAATTGCACCAATAGTTCATGAAATTGTAGCTACTCGGAGTGATTTTATTTCTTGTCTTTTGTTTGAAGGTAGAATGTCCAACATGGAAGCACATAGGCATGCTAAACATGCTTTATATCTAGGTGAGGGGCGCCACTTGTGGCTACTAAATCCTCATGATACTTCTGTAATTTCGGTACTATGACCCATTGACTAATAAAGCATGTTTTCAATAATAAACGTAGGTGGGTCTTGTCCTCCAACCTGCGGATATTTTTTTGGCACGACGCACACGTAGTCCCTTGCATGTCATCCCATGTCTGAGAGTTCGGCGGCCGCCAGCTTCTCCAGCCCCACTGCTTTATGAGATGCTCCCAAATGCCACGGTAGTCGGAGGCAATGGAAATGCCGGCCTGCTGTGCAGTGCCCCTGTAGTGTGCGAAGAGGGCGCTGTCGCAGCCGTCAGTCATAACGGGTGCTGGCATGATGACCCGACGATGCATCATGCAAGCCAGTGCACGCACGGCGCCATCCGGGTCGATCTCGAACAGTTTCGCCACGATGCGCATGCAGGCAAGCTAGTGCCGCTTCTCATCGGCCGCGATGGCCACATTTATTAATAACAAAGTCTCTTCTAGGTTTGCATATCGATTATTGGCTGAAATGGTCAAATGCATGGACGGTCCAATTCGGCAAATAGTCGGCTGAAAATGCAGCGAGCATGTCTCCGCATGTTAGTTAGGAAGTAACAATCACCATAATAAATGGTCACAAGGTTTGTTCTTCTTCCAAAGCAAAGAAACGAATATTTAATAGTGATGTAGGCCGAGTTCTTGATGAATCTAAAATTTGACATTAGAAAATCATTTTCTTCTTGCTCAACTTATTTTGTTGTTCCACTATATTTAGTAGCATTCTTGTTGCCGAATAAACCTATTCAATGGCTACTGCAATTATCAACTCAAAAATAAAAATGGCTACTGCAATCTTGCATGTCTTTCAATGTCATCTTGCTAACCGACCAACTACCACCGGCCAACAACCCACCTATGAGGCTATGAGTCCATGAGTTTGGTTCTTCCCTAGTTCAATTCCATGAGTCTCATTCCGTATGAGTTAAGGCCCTGTTTGGTTCCAAATAAGTCATCAATTTATAAGTCGAAAAGTGTAAAAAGTGACTTATTTTACCAAACGGACCCAACTTATAAGTCACCCCAACTTATAAGTCATAAGTTGCTCTACCCCAACTTAAAACTTATAAGTCACTCCTTTTACGTGGGTCCCATCATCTTTACATTAAAAAACAAGGTGGAAAAGTGTGCTCAGATGACTTATAAATCAGACGACAACCAAACAAGCGTGACTTATAAGTCACTGATTTTAAGTCACCTGACTTATAAATCAGATGACTTATTATTGGAACCAAACAGGCCCTAAGATTATTCCTGAAATTTTGTCCCGCCAAGCCCCCGAAACCCGTACACACACACATACACACATCCTTTATCATAGGATTGTTAACAGATTTATGCGGAGGCATTGGCTGGACGAGTAGGTCGATGCAGGATCAAGGACTACGCACGTACTCCCTCCGTTCCAAAATAGATGACCCAATTTTATATTAACTTTGTATTAAAGTTAGTATAAAGTTGAATCATCTATTTTGGAACGGAGAGAGTACATAAAAGGATATTTCTAGGGACCGTCTACAGGAAAGTTGCCTGACTTTTTTTTCAAAAAAAAATTCGTGTTCAGTTCAGATACACATCAAGTTGGTCGCCCTGCAGCATGCAGCACGCTCCCTCCTTTTTTTAGCAGTAAACCACACTTTATTGAGTAATGTGAAAGTTTACAGGAAATTAGGGGATCATGGGGATCACCTAGCCACACATGGCGTCCAACATCTAATGAACTCGCGAATTTTGCTAAGCTATGCACTTCCCAGTTCGAAGCCCAGCCTTCAAATTTAATATTAAAATCGATGGACGTTTTTAAATTCATGATTTTATAGAAGTAAATGATAAATAATAGCGCGCCCATACTAGTTCATGTACAGTTTAGCGTTAGTAGATCACAAGTGACCAATTGCTCTGGTGGTCAGCTAAGATCGTGCAAGGGTTGCCTACTCGAGCGATGCGAGTTCCATCCCTGAAGAAGCCACCCCTTTTGCCTTTTTTTGGCGATTTCTGGTAGCTGCCTTTCCCATCGTGGGCCGGCCCAACAAGGCGCCAGGAATCTGTTCGGGCGCATACGGCGCCGAATAGGAGCTCCTAGCATCACATGCTGCATGACGCCGAAATCACTAGTTGAGGAGTATTCGTTGCAAAGATCACTCTAATTCCTCAGGTTGCGACAAGTGGTGCACATGCAGCGTGCCACTTGTCGCAATCTTTATCTCTCAAACCGGGCATTTAAATCTCGAACCGCTTTCACCGTTGGATTCCTCGCGTCGAGATTTTCAAAACTAGATCCCATGTTGATAGGTTTTGACGAACTTTTTTTTCACGAAAAAACCAGACGAAAAAAACGGACCTGGAGCAATGGTTTTTTCCCTTTCCGAAAGAGACACGCCTGTGCCTCTCACGAAATCACAACCATGCCTCTCGCGGAAGCAAAACCGTGACTCTCGTAGAAGAAGAAAAAAAGAAAAGGCGTTTTTTTTTCGTTTTCGAGGAGGCACGGCCGTGACTCTCACGAAAGCACATTCGTGCCTCTTGTGGAAGCAAAACCGTGACTCTCGCGAAAGGAAAAAAACAGAAAACACGTTTTTTTTGTTTTGGAGAGGCACGGCCGTGACTCTCGCGAAAGCACAATTGTGGTGCCTCTCGCGGAAGCAAAACCGTGACTCTCGCAAAGGAAAAAAATAGAAAACGTTTTTTTCTGTTTCCCAGAGGCACGGCCGTGACTCTCGTGAAAGCACACCCGTGGCTCTCGCGGAAGAAAAACCATGATTCTCGCAAAAGGAGAAAAAACAGAAAACGTGTTTTTTTCGTTTTCGAGAGGCACGACAGTGACTCTCGCGAAAGCACAACCGTGCCTCTCGCGAAAGCAAAACCGTGACTCTCGCGAAAGAAAAAAAAACTAAAAACACGTTTTTTTTCGTTGTCGAGAGGCATGACCGTGACCCTCGGGAAAGCAAAACCGTGGCTCTCGTGGAAGCAAAACCGTGACTCTCGCGAAAAAAACCGGACTTTTTGGATCGAAAAGCTAAGGAAGACCGGTGGAAAACCAAAACGTCGAAAAAATCCAGAAAAACCGTTTAAATAGCTGAAATCGTGTGCGAAAAAATAATAAAAAAAATCTGAAGGGAGCACCTAGAGCGCGACACGTGACAAATGACTGAGAGCGTGCCAAGTAGCGCTGATCGTTGCGAGACTCCTGAAGGAGTGCTCGTTAATTAGTTGCTCCTGGATGACGCTAGATGCACCTGCAAACCTGAGCTCATCTTATCTTTGAGATTTTTGATTGTGCTGCTTCAACTTGATTAGAAATGAACAAGCAGCTGGAAAAGTACAAATCTGGACTCGTGGCCTATAGAAATCTCCATCTTGTTTTCCCGAGTAAACCATAGTACGTATAGTACCTTTTTACTTGACAACTAAATAATACAAAAATCACTTGCAATACATGTATACAGAAAATATATTTGGTCATATCCGAAGCAGAGATGACCACGTTGTAACTCAAAAAAGAAATAAAAGAAAACGGAAAGAAAGAAGACCACGTTTCTTTCTGAAGAAATAATAATTATATGAGTCATTTTACCTCACATAAGAAATAAAATAAGACACACAAACTCTTTCTAAGGAAGCATGAACCAGGGGAGTGGTTTGTCCTTAAAATAATAAAAAAGAGGTAATAAAATTAAGATTATGCAACTATGCCTAACATGAAAAAACCATAAAGACTTATTACCAAACTATGCCTATTAGTCATTTTTCTAGAGGGGCACCCGGCCCTTTGCAACCAAAAAACAGTAGTCCATCAGATACATAGGCTTGGTCCGAAACATAACAGAAACTGACCCAGTACCTTATAAGAGACAAGACAAACAAATTGAAAAATAATAATAAATGAACAAAAGAAACGAAATTTCTGAAGGAAGAATGAATTAGCGGTTATTACCCTTTAAGTAAAAAATGGAAAAGAAAACAAATAATGACAACGAATTTGCACATAGTTTACAAAGAAATTGCACTTTTAATAATATGTAGTACAATACTAATGTAACAGTATGATATAGTACTTTCGACGGCGCCATTTGCAATGGCAAACTATAGATGAATAATGTTTAATTCCTCCAAAATATAGCGTCGAGAAATGGCGGTTTATTTTTCATAGTAGAATTTATTTAAATATTTTAAGGGTAAGAGATAATTTTATTAGGCCATGGTGATGTTGACGGGCCTATCAAAGATCCAGCTAAATGGGATGGATGCTGTGGGCCGGGCCTTCTTGTCATTACGTTCGTGGGCCTTCTGCTCCAACCTTCGGATTTTTCGTGGGAGTGCGCACACATAGTCCCGCGCACGCCTACCCTCGTCGGAGAGCCCGGTGGCCACCAGCTCTTCCACTCCCCACTGATTTATGAGATGCTCCAAAATGCTACGGTAGTCGGAGGCAGTGTAAATGCCGGCCTGCTGCGCCACCGCCCCGTATTGGCTGAAGAGGTCGCTATCGCGGCCGTCGGTCATAAGGGACGCCGGCATGATGATCCGACGACGCATCATGTATGCGAGCGCGCGCACGGCGCCGTCCGGATCGATCTCGAACAGCTTCCCCACGATGCGCGTGTAGGCCAGCTCGTGGCGCTTCTCGTCGGCGGCGATGGCGCCGCATATACGCGCGAGCGACAGGTCGCCATGCTCCTTGGCGCGCCGCGCCGTGTTGCCATGGGAGATGGAGGTGGCGCGCTCCTGGAAGGCGACGTAGATGAAGCCGTGGTAGGGGCTCCGCGCGGCGTTCATGACCATGCCGGACTGGATGAGGTTGTGGATGGTCCTCTCGACCTGCCGCATGTCAACGCGGCCGGAGAGGAAGAGGTACTTGTTGAGCACGTCCCCGTGGCGATTCTCCTCGGCGGACCAGCCGCGGATCCAGCGCGCCCAGGCCGTACCGCTGGAGCCTGTGAGGTCGCGCACGGCCTCGAAGCGGTTGGGTATACTCTGGTACGTCGGCAGCGCCTCCTCCGTGACCATGTTCCCCACGAGGCACACGAGGTGCGCGTCGGGCAGGCCGGCCGCGCGGGCGCGGATGTCGCAGCACGCCGCGTGGAAGCCGTCGGCGCCCAGCGACGCCAGGTCCGGCAGCAAGTCCGTCGGCTGCCACGCCACCTCCGCGGGCTTAAGGAGCGGCACCACATTCGCCTCCGCCCAAGGCTCCAGATTATCGAACACCTCTAGCTTCGCCGGCTCCAGGTACATGAGCCATTCATCGTCGGTGCCCTCCTCCTCGTGCCTAGCCGCAACGGCGGCGCCCCGGCCAGTGCGCGTGCTTCTCTTACTAACTTGGACCGCTTCACCTTGGAGTTGCGCAGGTTGTGCTAAGCAGTTGGCGGTGCTCATAGTCATACCCGCCATGATTCTTCCTCCATTCGCCCTACTGCATCTCCTGCGTAAAATCAAGTAGTACAGTGATCCAGAGATCCATTGCATGCATCGATACACTAATCTATTTTCAACTGAACTGTACATATGCACGATACGTACCAGTAGGTGATGTTGGTCACTTGGAGGCCTATATTATTCCCTGTTCTTGTCCATGGCATCGCTAGTGGGCAAGCATGTCTGAGGAGCCATGAGCTTTGCGACGTCGCCATATCACACTCTGTTTTCTAATGATATGAATGGAAGGTATATCTTCCTTTTGCGTCGGTGGAGCATATTTATAGAGCAGCTTCACTCCACCATGAATCAAGTGCTGGGTTCACGCAAAAAGAGAGAGAGAGAGAGTGTAAGACAATAGGATTTGGGGGGAACCAGCACAACCCTTTAGGGGTGGCCTATCACATATATATATAATGAGGTGGTATACAACGTTACAATATACACATGTAAATACAGTCTAACACCCTCCCTCAATCTTAGCCACTTTCTAATGAATCTAGAAGGGTAAGATTGCGCCTGCAAGTCTCAAACTGTGGCAAAGGCAATGGCTTGGTGAAGATGTCAGCAAGTTGATCCTTGAAAGAAATAAACTTGATCTGTAGTTGCTTCTGAGAGACACGTTCACGCACAAAGTGATAGTCAACTTCAATGTGTTTCGTTCGGGCATGGAATACCGGATTTGCAGAAAGGTATGTAGCACCGATGTTATCACACCAAAGAACAGGAGGCTGTGATTGGGGTATACTTAACTCCTGAAGCAAGGACTGTACCCAGATAATCTCTGATGTGGCATTGGCCACAGCCTTATACTCAGCCTCAGTACTGCTACGCGAGACAGTAGCCTGTTTCCGAGCACTCCAGGCAATCAGGTTAGAGCCAAAGAAGACAGCATAACCCCCCGTAGATCGCCTGTCATCCGGATTGCCAGCCCAGTCTGCATCAGAATATGCTGAAAGACAACCAGAGTCAGACGGCCGAATATGCAAACCATGAGCCACCGTGAAACGAATATAGCGCAAAATCCGCTTAACAGCAGACCAATGAGTGTCACGGGGTGACTGCAGATACTGGCAGACTCGGTTAACGGCATAGGAAATGTCTGGTCGCGTGATCGTCAAGTACTGGAGCCCACCAACAATACTCCGGTACTCGGTCGCATCAGAAGAAGAAAGAAGCACACCATCAACAGCATAGAGCTTATCAGTGGTAGACATGGGTGTAGTCGTCGGTTTGCACTTAAGCATCCCAGCTCGCTGCAACAAATCCAGAGAGTACTTCTTCTGCGTCATAACAAGGCCAGCAGCACGAGAAGTAACCTCCACACCAAGAAAGTAATGAAGCTTCCCAAGGTCCTTGACCGGAAAATCAGCACCAAGTGAGTGAACAAGCGCAGTAGCAGCAGACTGAGAGGAGCTGACCAAAATGATATCATCTACATAGACCAACAAGTACATAGTAACCTCAGGCCTTTGAAGAAGAAACAATGAGGAGTCAGCAGTTGATGATGCAAAACCATGAGCACGAAGAGCCATTGCAAGACGAGCATGCCAAGCACGAGGAGCCTGCTTCAGACCATAAATTGCCTTGGACAGACGACAGAGATGATCAGGGCGATCCGGATCAGAGAAACCCGGAGGCTGGCGCATGTAAACCTCCTCCGCCAAGACACCATGAAGAAAAGCATTTTGAACATCAAGCTGACGAAGAAACCAACCTCGAGTAACAGCCAGAGAGAGAAGAAGTCTGATGGTAGTAGGCTTGACCACTGGACTGAAGGTGTCTTCATAGTCAAGTCCAAAACGCTGTCGAAAACCACGAGCAACCAGACGAGCCTTATAGCGCTCAATGGACCCATCAGAATGCCTCTTCACTTTGAAAACCCATTTGGAATCAATGACATTTACCCGTGATTGTGGAGGAACAAGAGTCCATGTCTGATTGCGAAGAAGCGCTTGATACTCCTGCTCCATGGCCTCTCTCCAATGAGGAATGCGCATAGCAGCTTGATACGTGCGTGGCTCAGAGGATGGATCTGCGAGAGCAGCAGACATGCACGCCGCTAACCAAGCAACTGTGCCATCGTGACGTTGCTTAGGCTGAAAAATGCCACTCCGACTGCGCGTATGTGGACTTAGAGCAGCAGCAGGAGCCGGCGGAGGCGAAGGTGACGGAGACGTGACGGTCGCCGGAGATGCAGGAATCACCTCACGCGAGCTCGGGACAGACGACTCCGGGCTGCATGGCGAAGACTGGCCCGACGACAGGGGCTCAGAGGCCATGGGCGAACCGAGGGTGGGCGAGGCCAGCTCCGGTGACACCGGCCCAGACGGCCTTGGCGAGGCGAGAGCAGGCGAGGCAGGCCCTGGTGAGAAGGGCCCAGACACCCTGGGCGAGGCAGGGGCGGGCGAGGCCAGGCCTGGTGATGACTGCCCCGACGCCCTGGGCGAGACGGGGACCGAGGAGGCCGGCCCAGTCGGCGGGGTTGCAGGGCGCGACGATGGCGAAGGCAGCCCAGAAGCCAGAGGCGACCTGGCCAGGACGTCGATCGGCCGTGCATGAGCACGGAAACCGAGGCCATGCAGGGGCGCCATGTGCTCCTCATGCACAACAGAAGGTGCCGAGGATGAAGGCGATGGCGACGAAGAGGAAGATGGCGCTTCCAGAATCTCCAAACGAGCCCCATGACCAGTGCCTGCACCATGGTTAGGCAACAATAGAGGAGAATATGCAACATCATCAAATTGGTCAGAAGCAACAGAGGATGAATGCATGACAGGTGGCTCGGTAGTGGACACAAGAAGGTTGGCAAAGGAAAAAACATGCTCATCAAACACAACATCCCGAGAGATGTAGACACGATTAGTGGGAACATGAAGACATTTGTATCCTTTATGAAGAGAGCTATAACCAAGAAAAACACACTTCTTGGAACGAAACTCGAGCTTACGCTTGTTATATGGACGGAGATGGGGCCAGCAAGCACACCCAAACACCTTGAGAAAGGTGTAGTCCGGTTGTTCATTAAGGAGAACTTCAATGGGAGTCTTCATATTCAAAACACGAGTGGGAGTACGATTGATGAGAAAACATGCAGTGGTGAAAGCATCACTCCAAAAACGAAACGAAACAGATGCATGGGCCAAAAGAGTCAGACCAGGTTCAACAATGTGACGATGCTTACGTTCTACTGAACCATTCTGCTGATGTGTATGTGGACATGCTAAACGGTGAGTGATCCCAAGCGACTGAAAGAAGGAGTTGAGGTTGCGATACTCGCCACCCCAGTCCGACTGAACATGAACAATTTTGTGCTTGAGAAGGCGTTCAACATGTTTTTGGAACTGAACAAAAATGTCAAACACATCAGATTTACGTTTGATAAGATAAAGCCAGGTAAAGCGGCTGTAAGCATCAACAAAACTGATATAATAATTATGAACACTAACAGAAGTCTGAGCAGGACCCCATACATCTGAAAACACAAGTTCTAAAGGATGTTTCACCTCACGACTGGACTCCGAAAAAGGAAGTTGATGACTCTTCCCTTGCTGACAAGCATCACACACTGCTACATCTTTATTACTAGACACACTAGGAAGCTCATGACGACGCAAAACATGCCGGACAATAGGTGTGGCCGGGTGACCAAGACGAGCATGCCACTGTGACGGAGATACCCGAACTCCACTGAAGACGCGAGCGACGCCAGGATGCTCCATACGATAGAGACCTTGGCAGAGCCGCCCACTAAGAAGAATGTCCCTCGTGCCCCGATCCTTAATAAAAAGATCAAAAGGATGAAATTCACAAAGCACATTATTATCACGAGTGAGTTTAGGAACTGAAAGAAGATTACATGTCACAGATGGAACTCGAAGAACATTGCGAAGTTGAAGACTCCTATTGGCATATCTAGTGAGAAGTGATGCTTGACCAATATGAGAGATGTGCATACCTGCTCCATTGGTGGTGTGGATCTTGTCGGAGCCATGGTAGGGTTCACGAGTGTGAAGCTTCCCCATCTCACTGGTCAGGTGCTCTGTCGCCCCAGAGTCCATGTACCAGTGGGGATCAATGGAGTAGGACTGAGTGTGTCCCTGTGGCTTCTGCGGCGGCGGACGATCAGCCATGGCGACCTGACGAGCAAAGTTGTGTGTATCCTTCCCGTCATTGCCAAGACCAAGAAAACCCGCTGGAAGCGCTTGTGACACTTCGAGGCCCAGTGCCCATCGCGACCACAAAGCTGGCACACACGTGGACCGCCAGCCCCTGGTAGCGTCGCAGTAGGAGGAGGGGCCGAGGCGGGTGGTGGTGACTGCCCCGAAGGAGCCCTGGATGAAGCAGAGGAGCAACCACCCTTGGTGGCGGCGTTTGCCGAGAGGGCGCCGTTGCCCCTGGATCGGCGCGTCTCGACTCGTTGCTCAGTAAGCAGAAGGCGTGAAAAGACCTCGTGTGCTGGCATGGGCGTGGAGTTGCCCCTCTCATTGATGATCTCGACTAGGGCGTCATACTCCTCATCAAGACCATTGACGATAAACGAGTTGAACTCGGAGTCGGTGAGGGGCTGTCCAATGGAGGCCAGCGTGTCGGCGAGACTCTTGACTTTGTTGTAGAACTCAGTGGCGGTGGAGTCAAGCTTCTGACACTCCCCAAGTTGGCGACGGAGCCCAGATACACGAGCCTGCGACTGTGCCGCAAACGAGCGCTCAAGAATAGTCCATGCCTCGTGGGACGTCTTGGCGAAGACAACAAGCCCAGCAACGGCCGGAGAGAGCGACCCCTGGAGGGAGGAGAGGTTCGCCTGATCCTGCCCTGTCCAGACACGGTGAGCCGGATTATAGACCGGACCATGCACGCTGTCAACCAGCGCAGGAGGGCAAGGGAGAGAGCCGTCGACATAGCCAAGCAGGTAGTGACTCCCAAGAAGCGGAAGAACCTGCGCGCGCTAGAAGATGTAATTGTCCGACGACAACTTGATGGTGATGAGATGGCCGAAGTGAAACGGCGGCGGCGGCTGCGATCCCATCGAGGAGACTGGCTGAGGTGAGAACACCGTGGAGACAGTCGGAGGGGCAGCCGGTGCGGTGACAGAGGGCGCGATGGCCGCGGTTGACGCCGCGAAGCCTGCCAGCGCGATGTCCTCCGCCACCAGCGGCGCAGTGGCCGAGGGCGCGACAGCCGCGGTTGACGGGGCGGCGGTGGTGTGGGCCACAAGCGCCTGCCTGGGCGAAGTAGCAGCCGGCGGGAGCGCGAAGAGGGAGCCGACGCTCCGTGTCCCGATCGGCGCCTGAAGGGAGGCGGCATCCAGCGGCCTCGAGAGAAGTGCCGCGAGGGAGGCCGGCAGAAAACCGGTGGCGGTGGAGCCGGACGCAGCGGCGGACGTCATAGCAGCCGGGCGACGGCGGCGGCGGGCGCGGCGGCGGCGGCGGTTTAGGGTTTTTAGGCGGAAGCGGACGTAACCTAGCGTGATACCATGTAAGACAATAGGCTTTGGGGGGAACCAGCACAACCCTCTAGGGGTGGCCTATCACATATATATATAATGAGGTGGTATACAACGTTACAATATACACATGTAAATACAGTCTAACAGAGAGAGAGAGAGTCAAGTGCTGGGAATAGTCATCTAAACTAGCAATCAAGCTGACAAACTTTGTGTGCTCTCTTTAGCGTGTTGAGCGCGTGGAGGTCTGTGGTCTGTAGACATAGCCATTTGAAGATGGTAGCACGAATTTTGTTCAACCAATATGGATGACGGTCCACTAATGAGATTAGTGAAGCATTAATGTGTCATGTAATCTTGCACCGTTAACGGCCGTTTCACCTAACATGGTAGTTTGCTGAGTTTTTGTTTTTGAAAACTCCGCAATGGCTATCTAAATGCTTGTCGAGTGCACAATAATAGAAACTAATACAATTAATGATTGCTAACAACTGTCCAGCCGAGTCTTGTTTGCCGAGAATGGAACTCGACAAACACAACGCCGAGTTGTTTCTAAACTCTGCCGAGTTCCCTTTGAATTTGGCAAATTCGGCAACTCCAGTAGTGGACTTTGTTTGGAACTTGATATTTGACAATAAAAGTTGATTGTGTACCTCAATCAATGGATAG
>NC_041382.1:41264047-41271838 GCF_002162155.2 Triticum dicoccoides
AAACCGCAAAGAAATATTTAGATTCATCGATAAGTTGTGTGTCGGAAAACAACTATCAGCAACATGATACCTAACATGGGAAATACATGCCCTTTTACCTCCTATGACCCCGGATCCTCAACTGAGCCCTAAAACTTCACCTTCTGGGCCAAATTGTGTATTTCTATGCACAAGGTTAGGGTTCCCCTTTTTCCTTGATGGTTTCCTATAGAAAGGAACATATATTAATTTTGGTGTACGTGCTTGAATTTTGCATGTGTTTAACTATGTACCAGCATTGAAAAGGTCAAAAGAAGTGAAATATTATATGTGTGGCTAAAAATTTCCGTTCCGCATTAATTTTGGAAAGTCGATTTTGCTAAAGGGCTGGAAATATTTTTCTTCTACCAAAGTTTGATGTCTAATAATCAGAATTTAAATTTCTTTCGAACCTACCTTGAATTGATGTGCAACCGAAATGATCAAACCAAATAAAAATGTGGCCCACCAAAATTTCAAAGTTGCGTAAAATATTGAGTCCCAGCTGTACATGCATAGTTTACCTGCAAAAAAAGGAAAGCTGTACATGCATAGTTCATATAAATGATTCTTGGCTATTCATATGGGCTAGTATAGTTGCATGTGCGTGCAAGCCGCGACATTGCTAAAGTCTCTGCTGGATTTTTCATATCTTCGGCCGAAATAAATGGTCACATGCAAACACCAAACCAGTGTGCCATACGCTACCAGTACCTACTTGCCAGACTGGTACCGGCACGTTTGTCAGGCCAATTCGGCTAACAGTTGGCTGAATTCATTGACTAACAGATACTGGCCATCCCTAGAATGTACTCCCTTTGTTTCTAAATATAAGTCTTTGGAGTGATTCCACTATAGACCACATACGAAATAAAATGAGTGAATCTATACTTAAAAGGCATCTATATACATCCGCATGTGGTTCATAGTGCAATCTCTACAAAGACTTATATTTAGGAACGGAGAAAGTAGTATAATTAGTGGCACATGCATGTCATTATCTACATTTTTTTCGTGCTCGCGAGAAAATGGATGGATCACACTTCTTTAGGGGTTGCGCGATGTTGGTACGGGCGCTGAACCTTTTTGGTCATTTGAACTCATTTTGCATTAGTTTGGTATTTTGTATTAGTTCCCTTTCCTTTCCCTTCTTAACTCCTCCTTTCGTTTGGAGAAATTTCATAAACATTGTAAAGGATAGGATTTCTGTAGGGAATTATTTTTGGAGTCATTTGGTTTACATGAATTTATTCCTGGTTTAATGTAGGACTGGTTCCTATCCTCCGTATTTCAAAAGAAAATGAACATTAGCTTATACTCAATAAAAAAATCATATCATGTGAATCAAATGACATCTTTTTTTTCCCTATTCCTCTTCATATTATTTGATACATGCCATATCATTTTCTACAAGTTTTTTCCCTCACAAAAAAAATCTATGAGTTTCCTATTCCTCTGATATTCCTATCCTATGGATCAAAGAAAGCCACTGTTAGGGAAACTTTTCCCCTCTAGGCTTGGTCGACGAGTTCGCCGATTTGCCTCCCTTCTTCTTGCCGCTCTAGCGGCCGTTGGCAGGAAGGAGAATCCCAGTGCCTCGTCTCCGGCTAGTAATTTAGGATAGGGTTTTTAGTCCTCGTGGGGACAAAGCTCAGAGGGATGGGGGTAGTTCTCTTTTGAGTTGGTCTTTCAGGCTTTGATCCTTCTTGAATTCGTCCATTTGGACGGAGTCGACAAAGCTCAAGCATAGATCTCGATCATCTCCTTGGGACGTCCAGGCTAGGGTATCTCCCCATGCGTGCACGATGGCAAGACCTGTTGTCAGGCGCTTATATCAATTCAGCATTGAGGATAAACGGTAGTGATACGCTAACGGCTCGTTTTGACAACAGTAGTGGTCATTCGGCGGTCCAAAGACTTTGATGTAATTTTCCTTACATTTGTGGTGTTTTGTACTTCTAGTGAGCTTCTTTTTTTGTGTGTGTTCTTTTATATATCTAGATCACTTCGGCGAAAAAAAGAAGGAACACATTTTCTATTTTGAACTGTTGTTTTGTTATGAAAAGTAATAGAACCCACTTCTTAGTTGGGACGCATATGAAAAAAAAAGCCTCGTTGTCAACAGTATAGATCGGGTAATCTCATCACCCTCTTCGACTTCGTCATTGTCAACTGTCATGTGAATCGTGGCTGCAAAAACTGCCTTACCTGGTCGAGCATAAACTGCTCGTTTGTCTCCTTGGATACTTTTCTGCAGCACATTATACATATCAATCGGTCAGAAAAATGTGATTGACCCGATCAATAAGAAGCTAGCATATAAACCTGTGATGTACATTCTATTGTTTACTAATAAAATGCACGCAAAATTAGTTATGTATCTTACGACTTTTTCCTTTGACCTGATGTACGACTTACGAGGCTGCACATAGATGGATTGATCAACTGTTTGGTTTAACTCTTGGAAGAAAGAACGTTTACCCGTCCGTCGGATGGCAGGCGGCGGCTGCTGTAACTTCATCACAAACTTACGTAGGAGTACATACGTAAATTGTTCGCAGCCGGCGGCCACTCAGATTTAGAAAGTATTTTTTGAGACGATTTAGAAAGTATAATCCCTGCCTAAAGTCCATTTTCTCCTTCAGACATACTTGTTAAACCTGGATGATGATGCTGTCCTGTTTGTCCTACCAATTTCATATGAAATGAAATTGATCTTATTGGCCTTGGGCATGTGCTGAGTTGAATCCTGTCAGGCTCGAAAGTCCTCATTGTATGGGCAACCATTAAATGTATATTTTTAGTGGGAAAATGGGCAACATGCAACTTCTAATTCAACAGCCAACGTTCATGCAATAGAATAAATTACTGTGGTCGTTTTCCCTAAAAAAAATACTGTGGTCGTTTGGGATTACAGTGATTTGTTGCAACTTGTAGTGCAACAGAAATCAAGAAGCCTATCCGTCGAAGGTAAATTCCCACATCGGAAGAATCCACAGATCGTGGAATTTTCAGTACGTCGGCTGATAAGGTTCACACATACGTCAGCGTAAACATTGCAGAGAGATAACAGCTAACCCTACTCATGCAAGAAAATAGATAGAGACCGTTTCTTTCCTTAGGATAACATTCATTGTTGCAGCTTGTAGTACTCACGGCTTCAAGTTCTATTGGTGCTTGTGCTGGGTTTTCAAACTGAATGATACCATTGCTTCAACCAACCAAAAAATGGGGCAAGCTCCCGTTATAACGCGACATTTAGGCAAGTGTTTATTGTGGTACATTTCAAGAGACTTTAAGTCCTTTTACTGTTTGGGTGAGCAATCCACGCGCATTTATGGTGACGTTTTCCCTCTAATTGTTCCAGTAGTGGATCGGTCATCGGTGAGGAGCATTCTTGGTAGCTTTGAGGTTAAGGGTTTCTAGGATGTTTGTTGTGTGTATGTGTAAATTTAGTATTTGTATTTTATGTTCCTGTTATACCGGCTGCTTCCTTCCTTAATTTGTTGATTAGAGGTTTCCTAAATGGAAGTTGGTCATACCTTTCAATGATACGTATATAGTTGCACAAGTTATTGTACGTAGGCAGACAGTTGCCACTTGGATTATAATATCCCCAATTGTTGTGCTATATATACGCAAGTTGTGAGCTGTGAGGCCATCAAAACCATTGTTGTTGTCCCACCTTGAAACGTGGAGACAGGCTCAAGCTAGATAGTGCACTGGGGGGGATGGGCAAGATGAGGGCGGCGGTGGTTGGTTTGGTGGGCTAAGCGGGGTAATGGCAGCGCACGAGGTGGACTCGACCTCGGCTTCATGCTCTTCAATTGGGTGGGCACACCCACCATACATATAGTAGTATATACTACTTCCTTCGTCTCAAGATAATCGTCATGGTTTTAGTTTAAATTTGTCTAAATTAGACAAATTTGAACTAAAATCACGACGCTTATTTTGGGATGAAGGGAATACGTAACTAATGCTACTATACTTAACTATTGACCATGTGCATGGCTGCTATGGCAGGTGACGTACCCAAACATGGTGGACTGGCTGGAAGGTCTGGGCGTGGAGATGGAAAGGTCGGACATGTCCATGTCGGCGAGGACGCAGCTGGCCGGTGGCGGCAAGTTCGAGTGGGGCGGCGGTGGCGGCCTCTCGGGGTTACTGGCGCAGAGGAGCAACGCGCTCAGCCCCGGCTTCTGGCGCATGGTCCGTGAGGTTTTCAAGCTGAAGTGAAGACCGACGCCGTGAGGTACCTCGAAGACCATGAAAGCAACCCTGATCTCGACCGGAGCAGCGAGACGCTGGGGCAGTTCGTCCAGTCTCATGGCTACTCCCAGCTGTTCCAGGAAGCTTACCTGGTACTGGTATGAGCATGACCATGTTCTAACTACTTCTTCCGTTCCTAAATACTCCCTCCGTTCGGAAATACTTGTCATCAAAATGAATAAAAGAGGATGTATTTACATGTATTTTAGTTTTAGATACGTCCCTTTTTGTCCATTTTGATGACAAGTATTTTCAGACGGAGGAAGTATAAGTCATTTTAGACATTTCAAATGGACTACAATATATGGATGTATATTGACACATTTTAGAGTGTAGATTCATTTATTTTGTTCCGTATGTAGTCTCTTATTGGAACCTCTAGAAACACTTATATTTAGAAACGGAGGGAGTATATAGCATTCCAGTACGCCGTAGTGCCCCGCTGCATGCTGACTTGGTTGAGTTTTGCATGCCGCAGATTCCAGTGTGCGCATGTATATGGTCCTGCCCGTCACAAGATATTCTGGGGTTCCCGGCTTTCTTCGTGCTGCCGTGTTGGCGGGATCATCATTTTCTCGAGGTGCCAACTCCATCGCTCCAGCCACTACAGTGTCTGCATGCATGCATGCATGGCTGCTGATCTTTTTAGGCTGGTCATAGTGGGAGTAACTTATACTAGTGTCATGTATATGACAGTGTCATGCATATGACACTAGTCTAAATTACTACTTTCATAGTGCAAAATAACATAGTAGTAGTGTCATAGAGGACTTCATTAATTAGCTTGTAGATTCATCTTGTCTTGAAAAACGCTATGTTACAGTAACATATTATGTTACCACTTCTCATTAACTACATGCCACATAAGCAAAAAAAATTCGGAGTGCGCTATGTTACTTGCTAAGTTACTCCCACTATGACTAGCCTTATTATTCTTTCTTCTTGATGGCCGTTGTTCGGTCGTCCCCAATGGCTTACTGTAAATGATGGTTCACAGTCCTTCGTAAACAAGGTACGTACTCACCGCAATCCAACCTCCTACGTAGCCGGTAAATGCATTGTCACAGTCTTGCTCACATTGACAAATATTTTACCCAATATAACACCTTGTCAGTGCGGACTTATGGTGCTCGGACACCATGAAGGCCGGTATTTTTAAAGAAGTGTCAATAAAATTCGGAAAGGAAAAACCCGATGGAAACATGCATGTGTTCACTATGGATCCATGAATTTTCGTTCGACAAAATTTCTAATTTGTAAGCTGTACAAAAACACAAACAAAATTTCGGCCCAACAACAACAAAATTCGGCACATTCAAAAATACATATTTGTCTTCTTTTGTGCGCGGCATGTGTAAGTAAAATGTTATCAAATTTTGCACATATGCAGTATACATGTGTATGCGTGCTTACAAATTCTTTTTTGCGTTGTACAAAATGGTGTTTTGAAAACGGCACCAAGGAGCTCGGGCACCATTGACAGTTTTCGCTTGACTAATTACATTTGCATATTTCTTAAAGCAAATATTGTGTAATATGAATATAAAAAATGGTTTTTTAAACACCAATATGAAGAGTTATCGATTGAATTTGGCAGCGAATCACATATTAATCAAATGGTAAATTGGATTTTATCATAGCGCACGCCTCACCAAGACAACAAAAAGTATGTATAATTTGCATTTATGGAGAAGTTGATCTAAATAACTCTACATAGATCCCTAGTATTATTCAAAACCAAATTTCAACTACTGCATTTGTATTCGTAATTAAAAATATATATACTTTGGTTAGCATATTTTCGGATTAGTACTGTTCTTTTATTGGAATGATATGGATTATATGTCACATGCCAATTCTCACCTCTACCAGTACGTAGATGCCACATAATATATAAATGCAAGATCCTAAGGTTCCAGGATTGAATGTGGCATATAATGCCACATAATATATATTATTTAGTTTCTAGGATGATCCTAAGGTTCAGTTTGGATCTTGGAACTGCATGGCACAACTGAATTGAGGTGCCAAATATCATTTCAACTTACAACAGAAATGAGTTCCGTTCTAGTTCCCTTGTTTGGTTGCTACACACAAGTAATTCTTTGCTGGACAAATATCTCATGTTTGGACTTTGGACATACATTTCCTAAAATTGTTACTTATACAAATTTTTACATCACAAATATGAAATATTTATAGCTCTTTAAAATAGAATATTAGTAGTTGTGTACTGCAAATAGTATTAATATAAGTGTTATAGCATTCTTTTTTATGTTCATTTTTTTATAAAACTATGTTATATGTATAGTTAGTCTATACAATATTAGATTTTTTTTATTTGGTATGTAGCTATAAAAATATTATTTTGTGTACATGTAGTAAATATATATACCCATCTCTTGTATTATGAAAAGAGTGAGGATCTGGTGACCACGGAGTGCGGTGCCCCACTATTGTGGATCGCCGGATCCGAATCGAACGGGGCAGTGGTAAGAACATGTTATGGTGCACAATGGAGTAGGATTAGGAAAAGGGGCCGCGGTCGAGTACGGGTGTGGAGGGGGATTGTACAACATTGGGTACGGCACACACGAGTTTTAGATGGGCGATATGGAGATACGTAGGGTCTAGGGTGCCCTAGGCTGCATGCATGACAATAATTTGCTAGCTACAACTGCTGCAGGGTTGCATGCATGCAAGTGTACCTAGCTGTAGTTGTACTTGTACGTAGCAAAACGGATTTCTTGCAAATTTCAGTAAAAAAAACCACAGTTTTTCTTGCAAATTTGTGAATGTGCAAACTTTCAGGTTTTCTTTATCTATCACTGCTGGGTGTCCGTGTTCGGATTTAAAAAAAAATATGATTTGAATATCTATTACTCCCTCCGTCTTTAATATAAGATCGTTTTTTTAATGATGTTATATTGTGGGAGTTTTTTTTTTGGAAAACGATCTTATATGTGAGACGGAGGGAGTTTTTAGTTTTGGCCTTTTACACGGTCTTAATGTTTTTGGCTGGGTCGAAGCTCATTAGTATGTAAGAGATAAGTGAGGAACTCGCCTCCCCTATACCAAATTCCTGGCTCCGTCCTTGCCTATGAGCGTTCATAGGGATAAGTGTATGTTCGTGTATGTGAACGACTTAGATTGTACTCAGCCTGAAGCGGCGGCTGAGGTTTTTCCGATCGCAGGAACTAGCAGATTGGAAACAAGTGACGAGAGGAAACTACCGTGTACGTGCGATGTGCGTGAGCCAACTGGGTCCTCTTTCACGTGGGCTGTCTTTCTTTTCTTTTTCTTCTCCTAATATTATATTTGGGCCTTTGACCTGCTAATCACTACGTGCATATATATGGGCTTTGACCTGCTGCTGCCTGCAATCACTACGTGATATATAGATAGGCTTTCATTACGGGAGGCACAGGGGGCGAGACAACCACAAATCGTATGCCTACACACAAAATTCTGCTAAAACCTCATCCATATTAAGGGGCAACA
>NC_041382.1:41272130-41289618 GCF_002162155.2 Triticum dicoccoides
GATTTTACGAAGTCCTCACAGGCGTCTCATAGTCAACGGGAGCATCTTGTCCCGCTGAACGAATATCGCTGGAAGCGTGTAATAAATCCAAGAATAATGCTAACATCAATGTCAAATATCGGACTTGAACCCTGATGGCCTGAGACTATCACTATCCTTCTAGCCATCCAATCATAGATTGCTTCGCTCTTTATTTTCTACTAGTACAAGTACTCCCTTCGTAAAGAAATATAAGAGCGTTTCGATCACTAAAGTAGTGATCTAAACGCTCTTATATTTCTTTAAGAGCGAGTACTTATTAAATGTTATCATTCGTGTTTTTTTCAATGTTAATTTTTTTAATTTGTGTTTTCATTTTTTTTCTTAAATTATTTTTATTATTGTTTTATTACCTTTAAACCTTTTTATTGCTAACGGTATGGTTCTTGCTATTTTTTTTATTAAACAACAGATTTAATTTATTTTCTTGTTATTGTGTTTTCATTTTTTATGAAATGCACCAAATACTTTTTTTTGTTTGGTTATCACGTCAAGATTTGTGCTAAAATGTCATGTTTGGTTCTTTTTTTTAGCAAAATGTCACGCAGGGAGATGGTGTGTTGGTATGCGCGGGAGCTTTACCTTTTTCTTAACAGCCGGACTGGGCCTTTACACGAGTCAGGCTTTTGTCTTCTTCTTTTCATTATTAAGTCAATTGACGAAGTTAAGTTGGAGCTTGAGATTGTTGATAAGTCAAGAGACGAAGAACGATATGCCACTCATGTTTCAGCGCTTCCCGTATTATTCTGTGACAAGCTACATCAAACTCTTTCAGGTGCCGTCGAAGAAGCATATATCTGTTTTCAACAAGCAGGTCTGTGTTAAAAGATTAAAACCATATAGTACCAAACAAGCCAAAAGACTACACCGAACGTGGAAAGGAGAAAATTTCAACGTGATGGGTATTATTAATATAGCAATTCATCTTACTAGAACAAACAAATATGAGAGAATAATTTTGGTAGAACTAAAACAGCATCAGAATTATTCATGGGACGCTACCTTACAAGAAAATCGTCTCTGCTAACCTATGCACCACCAATTCTCCGATTTCTTTCTTCAGTCTCCTCTGCAACTCTCGCGGCCCCCTCGGAAAGACAACACACATTCGTTCAAGAACCAGTGCATTGCAGAGCAGCTGCTTGGTGATACACCTCTGTGCCTCGTGGCCCTGGTAGTGCACAAGGTTAATCTCCCTTACCCGCTTCCGCAAGCACGGGATCGACACATCCGGTACTACGAGTTCATCGCTGAGCTTGCCTGGGTGCACCCAGACATCGCCCTTACTTGGCTTCATGAACAGCGACAAAATTTCAATGCTAGGAGCCTGCTCGAGTATCTTAGTCACCGCCTCGATGCTGCCTTGATGAAGGTATCCTGTCAGCTGAAGCTTCCTGAGGCTCGGAAACGAGGGGAATCCCGTTAAGGATTCACCCTCTATGTCTGAACCGAGATGCATAGACACCATATGTAAATGCCTTGTGCCGGTGAACTGTTCGAGGAACATTCTGAACCGGGGCAAATCTTGAACCTTCTTGCCGCAGAAGCCGATGTGGCACGAAGAGATCTTGTGCACACCATGGAGGGTCACCAGCGACTCCGCGGGCACGACACCCCTATACTTGAACTCCCTTAGCCCTGACGCGTCGATGGTCATGCTGAGCAAGTAATGGCAGCACCGTAGAGCGAGCCTACGGAGGCACTTGTCGAGGACGGTGATCGTGGAAGTCCTGCACATCTCCAGCGTCAGGTCTACGAGGCCCGGGCAGCAGGAGATGAGCCGCTGGATTCCGTACCCACGGCCACATTCGGTGATTCTGCTGAGGACCAACGTCTCGAGGAGAGGCAGGCGTATGATCTCTGGTGGATCCAGATCGCAGCTGCCGAGGCAGAGAGTCCGTAGGGATGCGCAGGAGAAGAGACGTGCTGGTAGCGTGAACGGATCAGCGTACGCTTCGTGGCAGCTGTAGCGCACGGGGCAGCGGTCGTCCACCTCGCTGCCGGCGCCGGCGCCGCCGCCCTGCTGTTCCGGCTCGCCAACGTGGTGCTCGCCCATGACGGTGAGCTGGAAACGAAGGTCGAGGTGGAGCTCCGGCCCGCTCCGGCGAAGCAGGTGGGACAACCATTGGCTCACCATGGGCTCGTCCCAGTAGTTGTAGCAGCCGAAGTGGACGCGGAAGACGCGCGGCGCGACGTCGCGGTCGCCAGAGCAGCGGCGGCGGCAGAGGAGCGCCGCATTGATGTCGTCGAGAAACTCCCCGTTCCTGCTTCGCTGTTCCACAGGCTCCAGGTGGAAGGTGTAGTCGGTCTTCGTAGCGGGTTACGTAGATGTAGGATTACTAGTGGTTGGGGCGCGCCCATGGCGCGCCGCCTGAGAGAAAGCTGGGTGCTGCCAGGTTGAGCACGCCCCTTCCACGTTATTGCATGGTTCTGACTCGAAAAGTAACAAGTACACAACAATGGAAATAGGAGATAAGAGAATAGCCTTAGGAGTCATAGATATTATTGATATGTCCTTATATAGTTTACATCACCAATGACACAAATGACAGTGGTTCAAAAGCAACGCAAGCGGCACAAAAGCGGAGGCACAATCAATCAACTTCATGGGAGCCAACGTTCAGCTGATCTTCGTCGTCCGGACCACCAGCTGCTCCCTCGTCTCTTTCCTGCATGAGTGCCTCTATCTGCGCGGACCTCATGCTATCTTAGGTCTTGGCGAGGAGAAACAGTAGGCTTCCGTGAAGTATGCATCGTTGCTCGCTGCTTTCCATCCTGCTGCACGTACTCAACAATGCAATGACAGACAAAAACTCTCAAAGATTGAGCGAACAGAGGCTAGGTGTAATGGGAATTACGAAACTGAAACCACCAACGAGCATACACACCTGAGTCCGCCGCAGGCCTCGGTACATCGTCCCGTCAGCTGCCGCCTTTCTTGCCGAGCTTGTCATAGAATGAGGTGTCAATAATTAAGATGCACTCGAATCTCCTCATCGCTAAAGCGATCACAAGAGAAAGTAGTCTGAGAACCATTCAAATGCTGTCCGAGAAGCATAACTAAAGTACTAAACATGTCATACCGAAAAGCAAAGCTTCGGAAGAACTGCAGTCCCACCAGAGAAACAAACAGATCTGCCATTTTAGAGAGAGGCACGACGACGTCGTCGAGGCCGAGAAGCTCAGCATATTTTCCTGTCCGTACCAGGGGCTGCAGGTATTGAGCGGGTACGCCGTCGCCGCCTTGTATGGTGCCTAGTATGTTGAGAGAAGCATGAAGCTTATTTCTGCCGCATAGCTCAAACCAAATTATAATGGATCTATATAGCTGCCATGCACTCCAGAATTCAGAATTTAAGTACTCATTGTTAAATTAATGTCAAAATCAAACAAGGAGAAAATCATCAACAAACCAACAGTATATTCTTCTAAGTACCAGACCGTGCATAAATCTTAATGCAGAGCAAAATGCTAAAATAATAATACAAAATGATCAAGGAAATGCTGAACATAACTGAAAAAGAAACAGGTTTACCACCAAGCACAAAGGTGTACCTTCATATATATCTGGCTTGCTTGTCAACATGAGAAGAGATGCGGTGATAAACAACATTTGCTCCTCTAGTGGACTTGCTATGCTTAGTGTGGATCTTCTACTTAAGAGGGGAATCAAGAGGCAATGCCAGTGAACAGGGCATGGACAGAACACAGAATCCAGTCTGACCTATTAGAAAACAGAGAGTTCATCCTTAACATCAGTATGAATTAGGCGCAACTCTGGCCAACGGCGGTGAATCTGATCGATTGATGTAAAGAAGCATGCCAAGCGGGAAACTAAACATTATTCAGAAATGACTTAACCACAAATTTGGTGATACTTGCCAAACTATGAAATCGTATGTGTAACAATAGTATACAGCAATGAGAATATTGCCCCAGTTTCACTGACACAGTGCCGCATCAGTTAACCAGCTGGTCCGGCCAGAAATGCATGCAGACCAGAAATAACAGCAGTCTAATAATCTTACAGCATCATCTCTTGACCGCTACACCTTGTTCTAACCAACCTAAGCCTGTTTGATGCATGCTTACCAAGACAGAAACATGCCAATAAAAGAGACTCCACATTGTTTTACCTGTAGCCTTACAAGATGTCAATAAAACATGCCGAACTTCAGATGAGCAAAACAAACTACCACATCTCCCTACTTTTCAACATGGTACCCCATGGCCATTGCCCTACGCTCTCGATTCCAAGGAAAAGGTACTCTTCTTCCTAGGACCCTAAAAGAACATGCACCGTAAGCTTGACCTTTGCGCCTCGAATCAAAATATACATATGCAAAAATAAGGATGCCGACTTACAAAAGAATTACTTTACACTGGATTTGGCATTAACTTATGTGCCATATCGTCGGATAAAAAATAGAAGTGCATGCAGTACTTCTGTAAAGCAAGTTCAGTCCAGTTCATGAGCAAAATGATGCATTCTAAGTACTTCTGCCATTCTGTGTACTTGTTTAACAGTTGAGTATACAGTTTATGTAAAGTATAGCCAGACCATACTGAGATTAATCTTGGATGAAGGATGTGAGGAGCCAAGAAATGCCTATTCTTGCAAAATTCATGATCTGGCATGATGTGTAATGCACTTACCATTAGGATGCCCAATGCCTTGAGATCACTTTATATAATAAACTCTATATAAAGCAAACTATATATAATAAACTATCAATTAAAGACCTGCATACCAGTAGGGAGATAGACAAGCAAAAGAAGTTTACAAGAGAAAATAACACTTGCCTCTGGTCTTTCCATACTTAGTCATGCTTTAGAACTGGTAAAATAAGTGTTGCATCCCATTATATTACCAATTGCAACAACATTAAATATCTGCAAAAGCACCAAAGACTGAAATTAACAGATGGGTCTACGTTACTGAAACTCAATATCACTCTTAGGAAAATAATTACCAGTGCCAGCTGCTCAAGCAATTGGCATGATATAATTAGGCAAGCACATAAATACATACTCCATTGGAACATTGAACTTCAGAAGAATCTATTTTTTGGTTAAATAAACAACAACAATCATGGCAAAACATGCTATCAAGAGGAATTGTCTTAAATAATATTTAGCAATCACAGAAAGGATCGGAAGGGTGGGACAAATGAGAGTGCCTGCATACAACTATCCGTTGATGGTCCAAGAAGAAAAGCTCTAACAGCAAGGCACTGGAAGAAAGAGGAAGAAAAAATCAGGAAGAAAGAAGTGCATGTGTACATGTACATGTGCCGTGCTTCTCTTGTTGATGCGTTTCTTGTTCGTTGTGTCGACGGACGGCGATGTTGGAGCAGGACGGAGGCGGTTGTCTCTGCTTCCCATGGTGCTTATGCCAAGGGAGACACACTTTCAGACTCCCAATGAGGTCATCTTCAAGCACATCACCCTCCCTGAATTTCCATCGAACGAAACGTGATGAGAACTAAGTACAGTCACAACACAATCATAGCTAAAAATAGAGAGTTGTGGAACAATTTGAGTGGGCTGTTGGTAGAATATGACACTGGAACCAACTTAGATGTAATGTGCATTAATTTTATCACGGGTAGCAGACAAGCAAAGAGTGGTTGTACCTGAATTCTAATGCTTGTTACTCTAATTTATTCTGAATACAGAAACAACTTTTGATTTTGCTACATCTGTATGTATCATCTCTAGATTGGAAACAGAGTTACCTGTAATGTGTTGGTTAGTGAAGAAGAAAGCTCACTCTGTGTCAAAGTGGTGCCATGCCGCAAACACGGGATCTGGAGTGCGACCTATTCAGAGGCGTTTAAAACTACAGAGAACCATGACAGGAAACAAGAATTGCACTACCTAGCATACCCAGACATGGGGAGGGGGCATGGGGGCGCACCTTGACGATCTTCATGTCGTCCAGCACCTCCGTCGCGGATCTATGGAGAAGAGGGGATCCTGGACGAGCTCCTCTCCCGACGGCAAGATGGAGATCTGCGACGGTGTCCTGGTCAACGCCGTCACCTCGTCTCCAACTCGCGCTGGTCGCGCCCGCCCAGATTTTAAACCACCGCCCACCGGTTCTCCAGATCATGCCCCGCCACCGCGCCCTCTTCGCCCTGCTCTGCCCGTGACGGCCGCCATGTCCAGGCCGCCGTCGACCGCTGCTGCTCCTCCACTGCGAGCCGCCGCAGCTCTCTGCCGGGCGTCGCTGCTGCTCCTCCACTGCGAGCCGCCGCAGCTCACTGCTGGTCGTCGCTGCCACGAGGCCGTCGGCCATCACTGCTCCTCTGGCACCCACACCTTGATGCGAAGGGCGAGAAGCAGGTCTCAGGAGGGCACCTTCTCCAGTGGACGGGACTGGAGGAGCAGGGATGGCGGCACAGGCGGAACCCTAGCCGCCGGTCCGGGTGGGAAAAATGAGACGAGAGAGAGGAGCTGCGTGGGACGAAAAGATCTGCTCTATCTCTCTTCCCACCCACGTACGACAGTTTTGTCTCGCACCCTGTTCCGAGACATCCCCTCGTTCCATTGGCTAAGACGCACAGTACACCTCTGCCCACTTGGACACACCGACAGATCGCCCATGCCGCATTTTTTTTGTCTCGTAGTTTTTTTTAGGGAATTTTTGTCTCGTAGTTGATCCTACGTGGATAGCGTGAGCGGGCACTCCTTCTGCACACGTTAATGCTTCTCGATTGGGCGGAGTAGTCACCGAAGGAGATGGTGTCCACCGGCCGATCCGTGCGATATGTCCGCCACCTGGATGGCCGTTCGATGTAGGCGCGCGCAACCGTCCGATCGATCTCCTGGCACGCGGCTCGGTCGCCTCCCCTCCACTCATTAATTCCCGAAACAACGGTCCAGTTGCAGAAACAAAGGCTCTGTCCCGGCCCCGACCGTCCTGCGCCCAACGCGGCGCCGCCCCCAAACCACCGCAAAATTAGGCGCCGCCGGCATGGGGGACCTCCATGGCGCACCACATCGCGCGCCAGATGGTGGGATCGGACCCAAATCTAGCTTACCGAGGACCGCTTGCAGAATGGACGCGGCCATCTTTGTCAGCTCCAAGCGCCGCCGGAGGGCTTCCGCCGCGGGCTGGATCTTCGACTTGGTTCGCAAATCCCCCGGTAGTGTTTCCTGAAGCTCGATCGAGCAGATCCCATCAACAATCTTCGGTGAGATCCTGTTTCTGAAACACTAGCTCTGTTCCACTCTGAAAAAACATGAACACCTGTGTGAAAAAACAGAGGAATGAGCCTCCCAAATTTTAGTTGCACATAAGCCTCCATATTTCTTGAAACATTAACTCTATTCAACATGTCCTACCTGTTTGTATCTATGCACACATGAGACTCAGAAAAATTTAGTTGCATTGGCCGATGCCTCTGGTTTCATTGTTTAGTTGCCACTTGCTCTTAATTTTATGAAACTTGTTAATGCTTCCGCTTTCATTGCATTGTGTATGTTTTCATGTTTCTATTAATGCCCTGCTCCAACTGTGTGATTTGAATGTGGATGTTGCATGTTCATGGGACCCCTTGCACATGTAGAAATTCTGTCGGTTTGATTATGTTGCATGTTTCTGTGTGGTGCCTGAATTTCTGAAACATGATTTTTTTGCTGATTCCATGGAGAGATGAAAATGACTGTTGTGCAACAACTTTGATGCAGGATCATGGGACTGAAGGGGAAGGGAGCTATGTCCAAGGCAATTTTTCTGTTTATGGTGGTGAGGATTCAGATGCGTTGTTGTTTGCTGAAGATGCAATCGAAGATGATTCAGATGATGGAGATGTTTCATCACAGCCACTGCCACCCTATGTTGACATGGTATTTGACACACTTGAGGATGCTCAGAAATTCTACAATGACTATGCCTTCAAGTTGGGGTTCGGGACACATATATCTTCCTCAAAATTCAGCCAGAAGAGAGGCCAGAAGAAAGAGGATCAAATATTGATCAAGAGGTTCTTTGGGTGTGTGCATGCCAGAAAGCCCGATAAAACGGAAACGCGTAGCACATCAGAGAGCATTGCAACAGGAAAAAGCAACTCCAGTAGGCAGCCTAGTGAAGGAATGGATGTGACAAGAAAACGTCAAAAGAACAGGCTGCTCCGCCATGATTGTAAGGCGCACATGATTGTTGGGCTGAGAGAGGAGAGATGGACAGTGACTTGTTTTGTTGTGGAGCATACACATCCATTGCTGGAACAGCCGGAGTGTGTTAGGTACTACCGGTCGCACCGCAGTATACCTGCCGAGGATTACCAGCTCTTGTTGACGTTGCATGATGTGAACCTATCAAATTCAGATTGCATGGGTGTCCTCGGCAGGGTCCATGGAGGTGACACCAGGATACTCCCATATGTGAAGAGAGATGTTTCGAATGAACGTGCAAAGCTCCGGAGAGGGCTAACATTCCGAGACATGGATATGACAGTCGAGTACTTTGAGAGGAGGAAAGCTGAGAATCCAGAGTTTTTCTATGCGAAACAAAAGGATCCTGCAACAAACTCCGTGACTGCCTTGTTTTGGGTTGATGGGAGAACAAGGGCGCTCTACCCGAAATATAAAGATTGTGTGTTCTTCGATACAACCTTCTGCACCAATAGATACAATATGCCATTTTCTCCTATAGTTGGGGTCAACAACCATCTCCAGACCATTGCACTCGGGTGTGCCTTGTTGCCGGATGAAAGTATTGAAACATTTAAGTGGGTCTTCCAACAGTGGATGGTTGCAATGGATAACGATCATCCCACAAACATCATGACCGACCAGGACAAAGCGATGGCAACAACTATTGATGATGTGTTGCCAAACACCTGCCATAGGTGTTGCAAGTTTCATGTGTTTAGCAATGCACGTACCAAGTGGGGGAGGCTGTTGAGAAGAGATGAAGCGTTTGCAGATGTGTTCTACACTTGTATCAATCAATCAGAAACCATTGAGGAGTTTGAGGAAACATGGCAACACATGTTGCATTGTTTTGAAGTGGCTGAGAACAAACACCTGAAGAACATGTGGCAAACAAGGCACATGTGGGCTCCAGCGTACTTCAAGAACAAATTCTTCCCGTTCACAAGCACAACGGGCAGGTCGGAGGAGATTAACTCATATTTCAAGACACTGATTCGTCCGGCTGATTCCGTTTGGAGGTTTGTCCAGCAATACGAAATGTGCCAAGAAACTATGCTTGATCGTGAAGACAATGCTGGATTCACTGGTGAAACAACAACTCCGCCACTATACTCTCGGTACACACACTTTTGCGCTTTACCAAAAAAAGAAAAAAATGTTGTTGGGCCAAGTTTCTGTGTGATGTGGTTTGTGACCTATTTCTTGTGATGTTGCAGGTACAACATTGAGCGCCAAGCTGCTGCTTACTACACTCGTAGCGTCTTTGGCAAGTTCCAGAAGCAGGTGATCGCATCTACCGGCTTCATTATCAACCAAGATGCTGAGTATCGAGGGCAAGGCCTGCTGTTTGAGCTAAAGGCAAGCTCCTATGAGAACCAAAAACTCTATTCTGTGCATGTTATGATGGATGAAGGGTTGTTTGAATGTAGTTGCCACTACTTTGAGATGAATGGCCTGATTTGTGCACATATAATAAGGGCAATGGTGCATCTGAATGTTCAAGAAATTCCGCAACAATACTTGTTGGAGAGGTGGTCTGAAGCAGCCACAACAAGCATGGGCAGGACTGGCCGATTGTTGGACTTCGGGCACCCCTCAACGAACACATTGAAATACAACTCCTTGTGTCGAAGGTTGACATGGCTCGCCTCTAATGCATGTTGCAACGATGATGCCTACAAGATATTGGATGAAGCAATAACAATTCTTGAGCCTGCCATAGCAGCGACAAACAGAGGAGCGCTGTCAGGGCAACAAGCAACGCAACAGAGTGAACCCCCAACACCACCTGCTGCCGCAACGAGAACATAGAATGACAACCTACCACAGGCTCAAAGCTCAGAGATGCTACAAAACCTAGCTCGTGTCCCTAAGAAAGGTCGGCCAACTGAAAGAGAGAAGAGAAAGAAAACACTGGTAGAGCAGCGAGACGATGAGAAAAAAAAGAAGGCGAAGCAACAAGAGAAGAAGCCGACGGCAACAGTAAAGCCAAGAGCTGGAAAAAGGATTGTCCGCTGCAAGTACTGCCATGAAGAAGGACATAATATTCAGACATGTGGGGCGCTAAAAGCTGCAACGGAGGCGGCGGCAGCACCCCCTAAATGCCAGTTCTGCTCTGAGGTTGGACATGCAGTCCCAGCTTGTTAATACATGAGAGCCGTGATGGCAAGTGACCGAAACATTTCCCAAGCAACGCAGCTGAAGCTCTAGAAAGAAAAGATGAGAGAAACAGGGAGGAAGATCCTCCTAAGAAAAAAATGTTTTTCATTTGGGAGAAGATACCCCATCAGCCAGCTTTGGGTGTTTTGTTTCATCTCCTAAGCAAGATGTGCTTGCTCCCTGTGTTTGAGCTACATTAGTAACTTCTTTTTTGCAAAAATGATGATGTACAAGCTATAATTTCAATTTGCAACCTGTGTTATGTTTGCTCCATGTAGTTGCCTGGGTTTCGGACATACAACCTCACTGTTTCTATGCATATACATCCCATATTAATCCATATTGCAGGAAAAAAAGCTTGTGTGGTCTCACAGGTTGGAAAAAAAGATGATGTATTCCTGTTACATGAAAACATGATCTTCACAGGAAGGGCACTTTTTCGTTTTGGTTATGTTAAATGATATATTCATGTTATAGGAACATGAGCACTTTTCATTTTGGTGATGTTATAAGATGTATTTATGTTACAGGGACATGATGTTGTGATGAGAAAATGCCTTCAGTTCATCATTTTTCTAGTGTAAGTAACAAAAAATGTTACAGAGATGACGATCATTATAGCAAATTTCGACATTTTCTAGTAAAAGATTTCTAAATGCAACAGATGGCTCGAATACAACACCAGTGTGCAGAAAAAAGAACACACTTCTAGGAAAAAAGTAACATCTGCCATTGGAATCATGTCTACATTATATATATGTGTGCAAAAACACAAGATCAGTAGTGAAACACCATGTCTCCAGCATACATAAATGAGGGAGAAAGGGGGCATGCCCCAACATGACACATTCTACTTCCGAAACACTTCAGTTTTGTATACTACTAGAGAGCTCAGTTACAAACATGTCGGGCACACATGCACTGCAAAAAAAAGGTCTAAACTACTAGAGATGTCTTGTTGCGGTTGGCATCAATCTATGAGTTTTTCAGCAAAGCTTGAAGCTCGTCCTCTGAGTTGAGGGTGTTTTGAGGGTGCTTGAAAAGCTTCGCCGCAATGTACTTCCGGACATTGAGCAATGAGTTTGAATCCTGAGCATACACAACAAGAGAAAAAACACATTGTGAGACACTACTAGCAGGGGATGAAAAAAAGGTGGGTAATAACATAAAATTTCAGAAATATATGATAGTAGTTGACTGCTATAATTTATTTACTACTAGTGTTTCATAGGTTGCAAAAGAAGAAAAATAAAAATAAATGAGTCCGAGTCGTACTGTATTGAATGGCTTCATCCCCCTGGCAGTTAAATTCTCCAAGTATAGAATAGCAAAGATGCCACAATCAAATCTGTCATGGAAAAAGGAGGGAGAGGAAACATGAGATCACAACAAAAAGATGAAAATGCTTCCTAAACAGGATGTAGTTGCGAAAAGCCACAAATGAATAATATAGAAAAAATAGTACGATGTTGACTGCTGCGGGTAACTTGGTGGACTGGACATCTGAAATGTGCCAAAATCTTGCTTCCATGGGTTAAATTATGTGACCAGTTCTTTGAAGTTTGTTATCTGGAAATTTCGAATTGATTAGTACCGCAACATTGATTTGAAAAAACAAAAAAGGGAAAATCGTATAAAAAAAGATGTGTTCGCACCATACCAGATTGCAACAAGGCTTCTCAAGGATGCTGACATAGTCAGGGTCTAAGCTCCTGGAGTCAAAGACATTAAACTGTTTTTTCATGAAATTTACAACAACAACTGCCCAATGGTCTCTCTGGACTATGGTGAAGAACAGCTGCAAAAATTAAAAAATGAGATAAATAAAACGGAAACATTGTTCGCTACAAGGAAAACTTTGCACTATATACGATAGTTGAACGAGAGCTTTACTTGATCAAATTTCACGATGTCATTCTTCTTGCAGACCCTGGTCAAATCTCTAATGCAGGAACTTGTCTTGAATGAACTTGGGTCAACACAAAGCTTGTTCTGTATGAAAAACAAAAAATGGTCACAACAAAAAGGTGAAAAGCTAGTAACTATCATGTAAAAATCTACTATGTTGCGGGTGGAAAACTCAAGTGACAAAAAAAGCAAACAAAAAACATGTTAGTTAACTCACAGCAACATGTGGTGAGAACGCAAACTTCCTTGGCTTGGTTGAGTTGTACGTCTGCTCAATGTTGAAACTTTCGATGTAAAGTGACATCACCTCATTGTTCAAATGTGCGCGCTTTTTGAGCCCATTACTGAAATGTTTGAAGGAAATATCGAAACCACCTATCCTGATAAATGCAGGGCTGTTTGTTGCAAAAAGAAACAATATCTCAGTTAGGAGGTGTCGATAAAAATGGATGGATTTTTTTCTCTCAACACACATATAAAAAGTGCAAAAAACACTTACAGAGGCTCGCCTTCAGGTGGGTCCTTTATACGATAATTGGTACAGCAGTACCTCTGGTATATGGCATCTTCTATTGCATCAATTTTTATCTTCTTCATCTTCTGCAACTTGCGTGCGCTTGGTGCGGCCGATGCAGCTCTCTTAAGTGTAGGCTTCTTCCCATCATGGCTTTGCCTGCTGTTGACTTCAATCACCTCCTCCTCCTCTCTTGTCTCACCAACACCTGCTTCTGCAACACAAAAGGAAGAGAAAGCAATAAGAACTTGTGAGTAACAGATTGGAGCATTGATGTACTAAAGTTTCAAAAACAGATTATGATATGTTGCGTAACAAAAAGTTGCGGGGATGACTTGTAAAAACCTGCAGGGCTTGTCGATAATGGGGGATATGTTGTGAGTGGGGTCACATCATAAACTGGACCAGTTGAACTGCCAGGAGAACTATCAAACAAAGGACTTCTCGCTCGAATCTCCAAGAAAGAGTCCACATCAAATAGACCAGATGATCGTGCAGGTGAATTACTAACTTGTGGCGGATCCTGAAACAGTACATCGTCATTGCTTCCAGGTTCAAATAAGACGAATGAAGGCCCATCTTCAAGTGTCCTTGGCCTCCTTGTCAAATTCACAAATCGGTAGCTTGGGCTACGAGGCGACTTCTGTTCAATGTTTACCTTGCTGCAAGAATCTTCTCCCTTGGCATTGCTATGAACATTGACATTGCCATGAAGACTGCCATTGATGTGGTCACTCTTCTTGCCTGGGACAGTGTTTATGTGATCCACTTCAACCACTGGATCCCCACTCTGTGCGCCTTCTGGTTGCTTAGGCTGCTGCGGAAACAATTCAGTGGCAGTGGCTGTAGCGGTTGTTGTAGTCACATGCACGCCATCTGGTTGCTTAGGCTGCTGCGGAGAAGATTTGGTGGAAGTGGCTGTAGCGGTTGCTGTAGTCCCATGCACGCCATCTGGTTTCTTAGGCTGTTGTGGAGAAGATTTGGTGGCAGTGGTTGTAGCGGTTGTTGTAGTCCCATGCACGCCATCTGGTTTCTTAGGCTGCTGCAGAAACAATTCAGTGGCATCGCACATGCCTGCTGTGGGAGCTCCTGATACACTGAAAGTGACATCTGCCACTTCATCTTTGGCCTCATCCGTCCTGGATCCAGCTTTGACTGCCTCAGACAACATTAGGCCCATGCGTTTGCAATACATGACCTGCAACGCCCTCCCAAATGAGCTCAACGCGGCACTAAGTTCTGTAACATGTAGCTCTTTGTGCTTGTTGTATATGTCACGAAGATGTGGGGGCAGCTGCGAATGCATAAAAACAAAAAAGAGATGAGAGCGGGAAAAAAGAACATTAGTTGTTAGTAAGTAGTTTTGACATGGCAGTTAAGCAAGATACGGGATACAATGATATGTTGTATGGGTCTCACCTCTAACTCCTCGAATGTAGGCAATGCGTGTAGCCACTCCTCCAAAGAACCACACACATCATCACCACCGCCCATGTTATCCAAAGGTGGCTCGTGCACAGTCTCTTCTCTTCCATCAGGACCCTCCATACCACCCTTAGGTGGTTCTTGAGAGCCCACATCATCTCCCCCTTGTGGATTGGCTTTGTGCGAGCTCTCTGGCACATCCATAACGGGTGTTGCGGAAGCAACATCTCCGCCTTGGGTATTTGTTTCGGGCAGATCCTCTGTGACACTGCCTTGTATTGATCTTTGGGCAAGCTGATCTACATATGACATAAACTTGGGTGTTGCATACGGTGTGCTGGAGCTGAACTGCATTTGAAAAAAGTGAAACAAGGATTCAGAAATTTGCAAAGAAAACAAAAGGTCATGTGTCCAAAAATTGAAAAAAGAAGATACTTACAGGGCGCTTCCCAAATCCATCATCTAGTGTGTCGACTGCAACAACAATGGTGAAGTCCATTTCATGAACAAAACAAGCTCGCGGCAGTGAGTAGTCGATGGTATCATCAACTATGCATCCTCTTGGAATGTCGAGGTGGTCCATGTAAATCACCTGCAAACACACAAAAGAAAAAGAAAAAAGAAGCATGAGCGCCTGCAAAAGTTTGCTGTCCCGGAAAAGAATATGGAATTGTTATGGGAATGATGGTCTGTACCGGAAGCATTGGTAGACAGCCACCAATCAGGAATTTCACTTTACCTTCAGACCTCTTATCCTGGTACTTTTTAACTTCCTTCATCACATCGGACAGAATATGCTCATCTCATTCTAACTCATGGACAACACTCATGTCTCGCAAGGTGTGGAGATACTCAAGACGCACCATGTTTCCTGTCCCGAGAGCTAGGACCAATGATAAGCAGAGTAAAACCCATGACCTACTAATGGTATCCTCATCGTCATCATCCGCTTTTGATAGAACAGCTGCTGTGGTGGCTATGGGAGCCCTATCACCATCCAAATACACATTTCGGAAATCTGATTTGCCCCTCTTGCCGAATCCTAGCGGCCTGCTACCAGAAGGGACATTGAAAATCTTCTTAACCATGTCCTTTGTGAAGTGTATTTCCTTGTGATCATTTATCCTACATAGAGAACATAAAAAAGAAATTACTAGATGTTGCAAAAAAGAGAAAAATGGTATCAATAGACTGATAACAGAAAGAACACATGGTTAAACGAAGATGCTCAAAAACAAATATACTTGAGTAGACGCTCCTTGGGGTCGATACTCATAACTAAGAAATCCAGAAGCCCTTCCGGCGGAAGAGGCACAGGAGATATGTGCAACAAATACCCAAAGCTATACTTTCTTAGTACATCTCTCTTCTTCCCTTGGATGGAATTACTTATCTCGCGCAGCCGCTTTGCTGACCATTGGGTTTGGTAGATGGCATGCTGCAAAACAAAACCAAAAATAAGTCAAGCTTTGATGTTATGAAGCTACAGGAAACACAACTACAAAGAATAAGAAAAAGAAATGAGCTATCCATTTTAGCTCCAGGAAATAAAACAATAAGCTCCAGGAAAACAAACTACAAATAGGCATGTTCATTCATTTTAGCTATAAAAGCAAAAATGGATAGGAAACACCAGCAACCTCTCACAAGTATCACCATATTCATTTGAACTATAATGAACTCCAAAAAATGCAACACCAGCAAGCTCTCACAAACTGTCAACATTTTTCATAGATGTTGTGGAAAAATTGTGGTTCTGTCAAATCTGAAACATAAATCTAACAACATAGCTCCCTAGCATAAGGCATGATACAAATCAAAACAGCGCCCGGCCTCCCACACGGTCCAGGATAGCTAACGACACATAGACAGACAATAATGATTGTTTGAGTAAGAAGCAAACATGATCCGAAAATAGGAGAAAACAGAGTTACAGCATCCTACTAGCTGTTTCTGAAACCAAAACTATAACATTCACTCCCCGCTGCCAAATACTAAGGTTTCAGTTAAATAGAACATGGAGAAGAAGTGAACAAAACTGTAGAGTTCACTCCACACAACCCAAGGTTTGATTCGGTTACATGAAGCATGGACAGGAAATGAACAATCATATGTGCTGGCACAGGTAATCTATGATGCTACACGCAATCCACTACCACAAAAAATTCGCATAGCACATGAAGGGATTACAGGGCGAAATCAACTGCTATGGCCTACATAGAATTTTCCCTATGAAAGAGATAAGTAAGTTCAGCAATGTTATGAGTGGCAAAAATTCAGAAACTCTACAACGGTCCAGTTGCAGAAACACGGCGAGGACGAGCGACGCCGGTAGGGGGAGGCGGGAGGAGACGAGCCGGAGGAGGTTGAGCACGGACAGGAAGTAGGCGGCGGTGGAGGAGAGGTCGAAGAGGAGGCAGAGGAGCAGCTGCAGGTGGAGCGATAGGGGGCTGGGGCCGGCGACGAAGACTGTGTTGAAGGTGGACAGGAAGAGGTGGGGCGGGCGACGGAGGCGGAGGATGGAGAGGAGCAGGAGGAGGAGGAGCCGCGGGGAGGGCGGGGACGGGAGGCGGCGGAGCAGGGCGAGCACATGGGGAAGGTAGTCGCGGCGGAGCAGGGCAAGCGCGTGGGGAGAAATCACCGGAGGGAGATCCGTACCTGCTTGGGTTGTTGGCGGCCGCCGCCGCTCCCGAAGACGAAGTCGTCGTCACGGCGGTAGGTTAGCCTCGGCCGCACCGCCGCCCTCTCAGATCCAGACCTCGTCGCCTCTCCCAATCCCGCGAGCACACGCTGCGGCTTCAGCTGCAAGGGCGTTTTCCTGAAACAACGGCTCTGTTTCAGGAAATGGTCGGGAGGAATCGGTCGGTTTCAGAAAACGAACGCGCGTGTCATGGGAGCAGGGACTCTCTTGTCTGTCCGATGAAAGAGACGACCCGACAGACGCGGAGCCGCACTAGTGCAGAACCGGGCAATAGCACCGGTTCGTAAGGCCCTTTAGTGCCGGTTTGCTAACCGGCGCTAAAATGTAGGCACTAAAGGCCCCCCTTTAGTACCGATTCAGCACGAACCGGTGCTAAAGGGCAACCACGTGGCACGAGCCAGCTTCGGGGGCAGGGAGCCCTTTAGTACCGGTTGGTGTCACCAACCAGTATTAAAATGTTGGGGGGTTTGGGTTTATGATTTCTTTTTCATTTAATTTTGTGTTTTCCATTTAATTATTTTTCATTTGTTGGTATTTTACGATACTACATATTGTACACGTTATGCATATATATAAAT
>NC_041382.1:41289958-41295322 GCF_002162155.2 Triticum dicoccoides
CAGTGGCATTAGCCTAGCTAATTGGTGCCTTCGGAGCACGATAACAATTGGAAGTGGTTCCTGGGGGCGGTAGCAGCTAATAGTATTCTCCTTTGGGATCTATGACCTGGTCGAGCAAAAATCCCGCTATTTCCTCTTGAATTGCTTTTATGCTATCCTGTGCTAGGAGCTTGTCCTTCACCTCTTTGAACTGTTAAGAAGGAGATCAATATGCATGTGTATTAGTTGTGTGACTAGATATCGATAATGGTGTAAAAATTGTGAATAGTGTTCTGACAATCGATATCGTACCCACTCCTGTCTTTGAGATTTGCTCCTTTCGGACGCCATCATGCGAATGTTCTCGCAAACGTAGTATGCACATAGATCATTCCCCGACGCCTGCTTCAGGGCCTTTACGAGAATGAAATTTGATCAGATAATAATTAATCAAGCATGATAATTAAAGAGATGGCAGCTAGCTAGTACTACTTAATTACTTACCTTGGGTCGATACCATTTCAGACTTTGTTTCCATGGGCCTGGAGTGACCCTGATGAACTTTGCCCAAGCCCTACCCGCCGACAAAGAAAATGAATAAATGGGTTATTAAATAGTTGTTATCAGGAAATGACGAACTAATTAAATAGGCCGAGATATAGTTAATAATGATTGAAATTACCTGTTGACTATCCCCTTCACGATGGTGTAGTCACTTGCTTTCTTAAGTAGCGAGTCTAGTACTTCAACTGTTCCTTCATCAACTTTAATGATTAACAAGATCCAGTGAAATCTGCATGCACACACGTTTGCATGTCTTAATTAAGCGGGCATATGTAAGCAAAAACATGTAGCTATAGCTAGTAGGGAAAAACATAATTTGTAGTACAAGACAGTGTGACTCACTGGAAGTTGTAAGGAAGTAGTATATCTTCATTGTATTTGAGTTCCTTGAAGAACTGTAGCATGCTTTCCTCTACACATTTTGCGTGATATGGATTTATTTTCCATGTGTATTCATTAATGGTATTTGGGTCAACGAGCCCAATGCCATAGCGTCCACCTTTTTTCATTTCATAAATCTTCATCCTGCATAATACCACAGAAAAGAATATAGTGAGGATAATTACAGGTAATGATTGATCAAAATGATCAGCTAGCTTGAGACTTAAATTACAGAAAGAAATCACTTACAGACAATAGCAACTAACGATAGATTTGTCGAGTCTGTCTTTATTGTATAGCTGAAAAAGTTCTGAATACTCAACAGTCACAACTTTCTTATGGTAGTAATGCTCCTGGTTGACATTCACCATGAGGGACTCTCGATTGGAAATCTTGGTAATGTCCATGTACCATTGATGCAATTCATACATTCTCGTTGGGAGCTTATTGACCTCCTCTGGCTCGACCAAAGGTTGGCCCCGGGCATATTTCCGTTTTATTTCCTCCACTCTAGTCGAAGACATGGGCTCGATATCAAGGAGTTGTCCAACAGTGATCCCGATCGATTCAGCCTGTGCAATATGCTCCTCGGTTATTACCACATCGCCCACCCCGGGAACGTTAACGGTTTGCCCACAATAATATTGGGCGCGCCTACTCTCATGTGTTGTTGGCACAACAAGCGGGGGGATTGATTGCGCCGCCTGTTCTCCCAGCTGGGGAATGGTTTTACCGCTCCTTTTGCCAGCTGATTTGCTCGAGCTCGAGCTCACCTCTTTCTGTAGACGTGCTCGATTTAACTTCCTGAGGTGGCGCTCATAGTCTGTGTCAACAGGCTTGGGAGCTGGTGGTCTAGCCATACGAATGAAGTGGTCAATCTTTTCCACAGGCACTTTCTCCCTTGGCGGCGGTGGCGGTTTCGGTGCAAAATGGGCTTCCACCCCGGCCTTCGATATGGCTACGTTTTCCTCCTCGGACTTGTCGTAAGGCCTCTGTGGAAGAGGCGCGAGGCTTGGACCATATTGAAATCGCTTGCCTCCGCCTGTACCTGTAGTACTACCTCGACTTGTACCGCTACGCACCATAGCTGAGGCGGCTCTCTTCCGTGATTGCTGAGGCGGCGAAGACGGCTGACGTGGCTGAGTTGGAGGAGGAGGAGTGGCCTGAAGTTGTGCCGGACTTGGAGGAGGAGTGGCCTGAAGCTGTGCCGGACTTGGAGGAGGAGTGGCCTGACGCTTTGCCGGACTTGGAGGAGGAGTGGCCTGAAGCTGTGCCAGACTTGGAGGAGGAGTGGCCTGACGCGTTGGTGGACTTGGAGGAGCGGGAGTCTGCTGACTCGGTGGCGGACTGCGACGAGGAGTCGGATGACGCGGTGTCGGTGGCCTTCGAAAGATGATGCAATCCTTTCTCCATATGATGATATGATGGTTGGCCTCTCCTAGTGTGTGCTCATCGTCATCTCCAGGAATGTCAAGCTCTAGCCCCGAATATTGGTCCACCACCTCATCAACCAAGACACGAGCATAGCCCGCTGGAATCGGGTTGCAATGGAAGGTAGCCTTGGGGGGATTTGTAAAAGCAAGGGCGTCCGCCACCTTCATGGATATGTTCTTCATTTTGAAGTGTAGCTCGCAGTTAGTGTTCTCCATGATGTCATCCACTGGGTAGCTATCCAGCAATGCGTCGCCCGGGACGGAACCCACGCTGCTTCTCGGCATGGATGGGACGGTGCTATCCATTGGTAGATCATCCGCTAGCTGCTGAGACCCCCTTTGCTGGCTAAGTGAGTCGATCTGCTCCTGCTGCCGCTGGAATTTGGTTGCCAAGTCCGCGTGCGCTGATTCTAGGCCTTGAAGGCGTTCATAGTCTAGCTTCCTCTGCTCCTCCTCCATCTTCCTCTTCTTCTCCTCCGCAATCTTCTTTCTCGCACGGGTTTTGTAGTCGGTGTTCCAGTCCGAAAACCCCTCATACCACGGAATAGCGCCCATGCCTCGTGTTCTTCCCGGGTGTTCAGGATTTCCCAGGGCACGCGTAAGCTCGTCGTTCTCTCTGTTGGGCTCGAACAACCCAGATCGAGCCTCTTCTATTGCAACAAGTAGCTTATCTTCGGCTCCGTCCAGACATGCCTTCTTCGAAACTTTGCCTGTCTTCGGGTCCAACTCCCCCCCATGCGCATAGAACTAAGTCCTGCACTTGGGGGGCCAGCTCAATGTTTCTGGAGTGACACCTGCATCCAGCATCTCTTTCTCAGACTTATCCCACTTAGGCATTCCCACCGCATAGCCACCTGGCCCCAGCTATGGAACTTATCCTTTTTGTGGCATTGGCCTTGTTTATTCTCGACCGTTCCTTAGATAATTCCGAATCCTTGAATTTCACGAAATCATCCCAGTGAGCACTTTGGTTCTCTAGTGTTCCCTCGAATACTGTAGTCTTCCTTCCTCTGTTGACGTACTTGGCCCATTCACGAATCTTGTGGTTCTTGAATGCAACCGCCATCTTCCTAAGATCAGCATCCTTGACTTTCTACACATCTGCATCTGTGAAATGATCTGGTAGGGTGAAATGTTCCATGAGCGTTTCCCAAAGCAAATGTTTTTGTCTTTCATCGACAAAAGTAACTCCTGGACGTGGCTTTGCTGGCTCTCTCCATTCTTGAAGGGAGATCGGGAGTTGGTCCTTCACAAGAACTCCGCACTGATGAACGAACTTGTCCGCAATCTTCTTAGGCACAAATGGTTCGCCATTAGGTCTGATTGCCTCGATATTGTACTTTACGCCTTCCTTCAACTTTTTGTTCGGGCCTCGTTTCGTCCTGTTGCCTGAAGATTTGCTCGATCTGGATGGCTGAAATAAGAAAGATCGATTCGTTAATATATCTTCAAGTCATTTAAAACATGTGATGATCACCAAATGCCTGCTTATATAAATATATATACCTCGCCGGTCTTTGTTGTTTCAAGATCAACATTTTCTTCGTCATGTTCATAGTTCATGACTTCATCAATTCGGTCGTCGTGATCGAATATCATATCACCCTCCCCGGTGTTGTTTAGATATTCGAAGCCGTCATAATCTTCTTCATTCTGATCATCATCTGGCCCGCGAGGATTGCGTATGATATTGAACAGGGCCTCTTCTCCCTCTCTGTCGGTATTGTCCGCCATAGGTTTTGTTTAACTAATCCAAAAGAAATATATTCAAATTACAATGCATGGATGCAATCAATTAATAAGAAAAAACTGAATCAATCATAGTACATAATAAGCATCATCGAATATAATCTCGAATACGTCGTCTCGAATAATAGATATAATCTCGAATACATCGTCTCGAATAATAGATATAATCTCGAATACATCGTCTCGAATAATAGATATAATCTCGAATACATCGTCGGATCATGCGGCGCGGAGGTGGACACCCAAAGAGAAGGAACCCTCATAGGATCATAGCTGAAGTGAGGTCCCTGAAGAAACTGCCAGGTATTGGAGAACCTGCCGCCCTCTAACGCAACCATGTAGCGATGGACGTGCTCGTCCTCCTCCCTGACACGACAACGTACCACCTCCGACGGGGCCGGCTCCCTCCGCACCAAAACTGGCCCACGCGAACGCCACCAAACGAGATCAGGGTTGATGACCGGGGCCAGGTTCCTCATCAAGCGGCGCGCCCCTCCAGGCAGCACCTCCCAGTGTCAGCCCGGCGGAGCCTAGTCCCGGACATGGGTCAGCCAGACGTCATCGCGGACGGGTCAACGGCGAGGATGCGGGCCGGGCATCGTCGAGAACAAATACTAGCTATATGCCCGCAAAAAGTAACAACTTTTTAAAGATTGGGTTTTGATAACTAAAATTTCTAACATTTCTATATAACTAACATTCCTATAACATTTCTAACGATGTTATATAACTAATATTTCTATAACATTTCTAACATTTCTATAACTAAAAAATAGAAAAAAAATTATAACATTTATATATATATATATAACTAACATTTGTATAACATTTCTAATATTTCTATAACTAAAAAAAAGAAAAATTTCTAACTTTTTTATTACTATTTCTATAACTAGAAAACAGAAAAATTCCTAACAATTCTAACTTTTCTATAACATTTCTACAATGCTATATAACTAACTATTTCTATAACTAAAAAAGAAAAATTTCTAACTTTTTATAACTAAAAAACAGAAAAATTCCTAACAATTCTAACTTTTCTATAACATTTCTAACAATGCTATATAACTAACTATTTCTATAACTAAAAAAAGAAAAATTTCTAACATTTTTATAACTATTTCTATAACTAAAAAACTAAAAAAATGTATGTGTGTGTGTGTGTGTGCTCACCGGCGAGGCGAGAGGCGACGGGGGGCGGCGACGGGCACAGCGACGACGGGGATGGTGACGAGGGGGACAGGGACGGGGTGGCGAC
>NC_041382.1:41295620-41309756 GCF_002162155.2 Triticum dicoccoides
CGAGGGATATGAAGACGGGGGCAGCGGGCGACGGGGCAGAGGAGAAGAAGTAGATGGGAAACTGAAATTTTGAAGTGTTTAGTTATATAGGATGGACCTTTAGTACCGGTTGGAGCCACCAACCGGTACTAAAGGCCTGTTTTGGCCAGGCCAAGCGGCAGGAACCGCACACCCTTTAGTACCGGGTGGTGGCTCTAACCGGTACTAAGGGGGGGGGGGGCTTTAGTACCGGTTGGAGCCACCACCCGGTACCGAAGGGGGTGCGCTGGCAAGGTGCTGTGCGGCAAGTTTAGGTCCACCTCGCTAGCCGAGGGGCGTCTGCACTGGTTTATAAACCCCTGTGCGGTAGCTCTCTCGAGCTCCTCTCCAAAGCAGGCCTACTGGGCCTACATGTTCTGTGCTGCCCTATGGGCCTACTGGGCCTTTGCGGGCCTGCATCCTGGCCCAACAACAGGTTGGGTTTCTAGTCGTATGCAGGCCGCTCTGGCCCAGTAGGCGGGCTTTTTTTATTTTTTCCTTTATTTATTTTTTAGTTGTTTTTTTGTGTATTTAGAGTTTCTTTGTGAATATTTTTGCTTTAGGTACAAAAAATTACAAACTTTCTATTAGTGCCCGTAGTTTTCAAATTTGAATAGTTTAAATTTTGAATTATTTAAAATTAGTGTGAATCACTAGTTTGTGAATAACTTAACTTTAAAAATCAGTAAAGGCATGAAAGAATTTGTTTGCACATAAAATTTCTTCGCGTTTCAAATGCCAAAACACATAACTACCCTAACTATTACAGAGATTCCCTCCTGGGTGTGAAACACAGAAGAAAGTGATGATAGTGAAGCCGATCACATCCTAGATCTTTGGGTGTGAAACTTTTTCTTCGCGTGTGTCCCTTTGCGCCGTAACCATGGAAAATCTTCATCATTTAACGGGATGCTCGGGTCAATATTCACTGTGAATGGAGCAATTTCATCAAACTTTTCATAATCTTCTGACATGTCTATCTTGTCATCCACTCCCACGATGTTTCTCTTCCTAGAAAGAACTATGTGCCACTTTGGCTCATCGTACGATGCATTCGCTTCCTTATCTTTTCTTTTTCTTGGTTTGGTAGACATGTCCTTCACATAGAAAACCCGTGCCACATCATTGGCTAGGACGAATGGTTCGTCTGCATACACAAGATTGTTGAGATCCATTGTTGTCATTCCGTACTGCGGGTCTTCTGTTACCCTGCCTTGTGTCATATTGACCCATTTGCACCGAAACAAAGGGACCTTCAAACCACGTCGATAGTCAAGTTCCCATATGTCCTGTATATAACCATAATATGTTTCCTTTCCTGTCTTGGTTTCTGCATCAAAGCGGACACCACTGTTTTGGTTGGTGCTCTTCTTATCTTGGGTGATCGTGTAAAATGTATTACCATTTATCTCGTACCCTTTGAAAGTCATTATATTCGAAGATGGTAACTGGGACAGCAAGTACAGGTCATCTTCAATAGAGGTGTCATGCATGGTACATGTCTGCAACCAGCTGGCGAAACTCCTGGTTTGTTCACGTGTAATCCAGTCAGCAGACTGCTCCGGGTGTTTGGAGCGTAGCAAATTCTCGTGTTCATCCATATACGGAGCCACCAAGGTGGAATTCTGTAGAACTGTGTAGTGTGCTTCAGTGAGAGAATGCCTGTCCATACATATTATTTGTTCCCCTCCTAGCGTGCCTTTTCCATCCAGTCTGCCCTTATGCTGCGATTCAGGAACACCAATCGGCTTAAGGTCAGGAATAAAGTCAATACAAAACTCAATGACCTCCTAATTTTCATGGCCCTTGGAGATGCTTCCTTCTGGCCTAGCACGGTTATGAACATATTTCTTTAAGACTCCCATGAACCTCTCAAAGGGGAACATATTGTGTAGAAATACAGGACCCGAAACGTTAATCTCTTCGCATAGGTGAACTAGGACGTGCGTCATGATGTTGAAGAAGGATGGTGGGAACACCAACTCAAAATTGACAAGACATTGCACGAAATCATTCTCTAACCTTGGTATGATTTCTGGATCGATTACCTTCTAAGAGATTGCATTGAGAAATGCACATAGCTTCACAATGGCTAATCGAACGTTTTCCGGTAGAAGCCCCCTCAATGCAACCGGAAGCAGTTGTGTCATAATCACGTGGCAGTCATGAGACTTTAGGTTCTGGAACTTTTTCTCTGCCATGTTTATTATTCCCTTTATATTCAACGAGAAGCCAGACGGTACCTTAATACTAAGCAGACATTCAAAGAAGATTTCCTTCTCTTCTTTGGTAAGAGCGTAGCTTGCATGACCCTGATGTATGCCGTCTTTTCCGTGCATATGTTGCTGGTCCTCCCGTGCCTCAGGTGTATCTTTTTTCTTCCCATACACGCCCAAGAAGCCAAGCAGGGTCACACAAAGATTCTTCGTCACGTGCATCACGTCGATTGCGGAGCGGACCTCTAGGTCTTTCCAATAGGGCAGGTCCCAAAATATAGATTTCTTCTTCCACATGGGTACGCGTCCGTCGGCGTCATTCGGAATAGGTTGTCCACCAGGACCCTTTCCAAAGACCACCTTCAAATCCTTGACCATATCATGTACATCAGCACCAGTACGGTGGCGAGGCTTCGTCCAGTGATCCGCCTCATCTTTGAAATGCTTGCCTTTCTTTCTTACGGGATGCCTGCTCGGAAGAAATCGAAGATGTCTCAGGTACACATTCTTCTTACAATTAGCCAAATATATACTGTCGGTATCGTCCAAACAGTGCGTGCATGCGCGGTATCCCTTGTTTGTCTGTCCTGAAAGGTTACTGAGAGCAGGCCAATCACTGATGGCCACGAACAGAAACGCCTTTAGGTCAAATTCTTCCTCCATGTGCTCATCCCACGCACGTACACCTGTTCCATTCCATAGTTGTAAGAGTTCTTCAACTAATGGCCTTAGGTACACATCAATGTCGTTGCCGGGTTGCTTAGGTCCTTGGATGAGCACTGGCATCATAATGAACTTCCGCTTCATGCACAACCAAGGAGGAAGGTTATACAAACATAGAGTCACAGGCCAGGTGCTATGGTTGCTGCTCTGCTCCCCAAAAGGATTAATGCCATCTGCGCTTAGACCAAACCATATGTTCCTTGCGTCATCTGCAAACTCCTTCCTGTACTTTCTTTCGATTTTTCTCCACTGCGACCCGTCAGCGGGTACTCTTAACTTTCCGTCTTTCTTATGGTCTTCTCTGTGCCATTGCATCGCCTTGGCATGCTCTTTGTTTTGGAACAAACGTTTCAACCGTGGTATTATAGGAGCATACCACATCACCTTGGCAGGAATCTTCTTCCTGGGGCCCTCGCCCTCGACATCACCAGGGTCATCGCGGCTGATCTTATAGCGCAATGCACCGCATACCGGGCAAGCGTTCAAATCCTCGTACTCACCGCGGTAGAGGATGCAATCATTAGGACATGCATGTATCTTCTGCACCTCTAACCCTAGAGGGCAGACAACCTTCTTTGCTTGGTACGTACTCTCGGGCAATTCGTTGTCCTTTGGAAGCATATCCTTTATCATTACCAGCAACTTTCCAAATCCCTTGTCAGATACACCATTCTCCGCCTTCCATTGCAGCAATTCCAGTGTGGTGCCCAGCTTTTTCTTGTCACCTAGCAATTCGGGTACAACAATTTTTTGTGATCCTCTAACATGCGCTGCAACTTCTTCTTCTCCAAATCACTTGCGCAGTTTCTCTTTGCATCGGCAATGGCCCGACCTAGATCATCAACGGGCTCATCCGATGCCTCTTCTTCAGCTTCTTCCCACATTGCCGGCTCAGCTTCTTCCCGCATTACCGGCTCAGCTTCTTCCCTCATTGTTGTATCATCGTATTCAGGGAAACCATGGCCAGGATAGCTGTCGTCGTCCTCTTCTTCTTCATTGTCTTCCATCATAACCCCTCTTTCTCCATGCTTGGTCCAAACATTATAGTGGGGCATGAAACTGGACTCAAACAGGTGGACGTGAATGGTTCTTGATGTAGAGTAATTGCGACCATTCTTACAGCCAGCACATGGACAATGCATAAAACCATCCGCTCGCTCGTTTGCCTCAGCCGCAAGCAGAAAAGTATGCACGCCATTAATGAACTCGGGAGAGCATCGGTCATCGTACATCCATTGCCGGCTCATCTTCAATACACAGCACCGAAAACATCAAATTAATACAATACATAAAGTTCATACATAAAGATCATACAACACTTAAATGAAACAAACAAATAACTCTCTAGCTAAAGAATTTAAATGCAACAACAAATGCGATCAAGATCGCAACTAAGGTAACAATTGATCCAACAACATAATGATACCAAGCCTCACTATGAATGGCATATTTTCTAATCTTTCTAATCGTCAAACGCATTTTCTCCATCTTAATCTTGTGATCATCGACGGCATCGGCAACATGCAACTCCAATTCCATCTTCTCCCCCTCAATTCTTTTCAATTTTTCCTTCAAATCCTAGTTTTCTCTTTCAACTAAATTTAACCTCTTGACAATAGGATTGGTTGGAATTTTGGGTTCAACTACCTCCTACATACAAATATCTATGTCAACTTGATGGGCATAATTTGTCATAAACACGAAATGCAATGAATAGTTTTAAAAGAGAATATACCACATCCGAATCATAACCCGGACGAGGGCCGACGGGGACGGATATCAAAACCATGGCACTATGCATAACAAACAACGTATGGGTAAGATAATTATACGAGTAACTATATATCCAAATCACACAAACATAATTTTTTTATATAAAACTTCATGACCAAGAGGCTCACCACAAGGTGGTGCCGGCGACGGGACGTTGCGAGTGATCGACGGTGGTTACGACGGAGATTTAGAAGGTACTAAGTAAACCACACCTACATATGCAAAACTAAGTGTTATTTTTGACCTCAAATTGCGTATAAATCAAATACTAGGACATATATATAATTCCTCCCAAATTACTAAACTCAAAAATCAATCACTATATAAAGCATTGCACGAGCTAATCTAGCAATGAGAGATGAAAGGAAAAAGTTGCTAACCTTTGTGATCATTTGAATGGATGGGGACCTTCAAATCTTGGGCAAAATGTGTGATGAGCTTGAGAGGAAGAGGGAAAATAACAGAGAGGAGAGGGGAAAGGGGAAGAACAGAGCGAGCTCGGGTGGACGAAGGGTCTATGTAGGACGACCTTTAGTACCGGTTCGTGATACGACCCGGTAATAAAGGTGCAGGAGGGGTCCCGGACTGACAACATCCTGCCACCACTCACTTTAGTACCGGTTCGTGGCACGAACCGGTGCTCAAAGTTCGTCACGAACCGGTACTAATGAGAGCGGCCCGGCTAGCCGTTGGAACCGGCACTAATATACACATTAGTGCCGGCTCAAATTCAAACCGGCACTAATTTGCTTCACGTTTGACCCTTTTTCTACTAGTGCCGGTGGACGCGGCGCGCGTGATCGGTCGGTTTCATGATAGCTTTTCCCAAATAATATACGTGCAATGCACGTTTTTATTAGATAGAATATTAGTTACACGTTATATTAGGTAAGATATATCTATTACACGTTGGTATTTGGTAAGATATCAATTACTCTTTTGCGGAAATGGTACAATATTAATTACATGACAGATTTCATGGGATAGCGTTGAGTCAAAACGTGTTTATAACCAATGGTAGTAGTGGGTAATTGGAGCGTTAAACGTGTTTGGTGCTCAACATTGGAGCGATTTCAACCGCTAGATAATATGATTTGACAGTCGTGATGGTTTGGATCTGCCCCCTTGGGTCTTTTTATATTACTCCATCCATTTCTAAATATTTGTCTTTCTAGATATTTCAACAAATGACTAAATACGAAGCAAAATGAGTGAATCTACACTCTAAAATATGTCTACATACATCCGTATGTGTAGCCATTTGAAATATCTAGAAAGACAATTATTTAGAAACGGAGGGAGTAGTAAGTGAAGGAAATATGCCCTAGAGGCAATAATAAAGTTATTATTTATTTCCTTATATCATGATAAAAGTTTATTATTCATTCTAGAATTGTATTAACCGGAAACATAATACATGTGTGAATACATAGACAAACAGAGTGTCACTAGTATGCCTCTACTTGACTAGCTCGTTAATCAAAGATGGTTATGTTTCCTAACCATGGACAAAGAGTTGTTATTTGATTAACGGGATCACATCATTAGTTGAATGATCTGATTGACATGACCCATTCCATTAGCTTAGCACCCGATCGTTTAGTATGTTGCTATTGCTTTCTTCATGACTTATACATGTTCCTATGACTATGAGATTATGCAACTCCCGTTTGCCAGAGGAACACTTTGTGTGCTACCAAACGTCACAACGTAACTGGGTGATTATAAAGGAGCTCTACAGGTGTCTCCAAAGGTACATGTTGGGTTGGCGTATTTCGAGATTAGGATTTGTCACTCCGATTGTCGGAGAGGTATCTCTGGGCCCTCTCGGTAATGCACATCACTTAAGCCTTGCAATCATTGCAACTAATGAGTTAGTTGCAGGATGATGTATTACAGAACGAGTAAAGAGACTTGCCGGTAACGAGATTGAACTAGGTATTGAAATACCGACGATCGAATCTCGGGCAAGTAACATACCGATGACAAAGGGAATGATATGTTGTTATGCGGTCTGGCCGATAAAGATCTTCGTAGAATATGTAGGAGCCAATATGCACATCCAGGTTCCGCTACTGGTTATTGACCGGAGACGTGTCTCGGTCATGTCTACATTGTTCTCGAACCCGTAGGGTCCGCACGCTTAAGGTTTCGATGACAGTTATATTATGAGTTTATGAGTTTTGATGTACCGAAGTTAGTTCGGAGTCCCGGATGTGATCACGGACATGATGAGGAGTCTTGAAATGGTCGAGACATAAAGATTGATATATTGGACGGCTATATTCGGACACCGGAAGTGTTCCGGGTGATTTCGGAGAAAATCGGAGAGCCGGAGGGTTACCGGAACCCCCCCGGGAGAAGTAATGGGCCATATGGGCCTTAGTGGAGAGAGAGGGGCAGCCAAAGGTGGGCCGTGCGCCTCCTCCCCCTGGTCCGAATTGGACTAGGAGAGGGGGGCCGGCGCCCCCCCTTTCCCTCTCCCTCCCCACTTCCTTCCCCCTCCTAGTAGGAGTCCTACTCCTACTAGGAGGAGGACTCCTCCTTGGTGCGCCTATAGGGCCGGCTGGCCTCCTCCCCTTGCTCCTTTATATACGGGGGTAGGGGGCACCCCTAGACACACAAGTTGATCCACGTGATCATATTCTTAGCCGTGTGCGATGCCCCCTTCCACCATAGTCCTCGATAATATTGTAGCGGTGCTTAGGCAAAGCCCTGCGACGGTAGTACATCAAGATTGTCACCACGCCATCGTGCTGACGGAACTCTTCCCCGACACTTTGCTGGATCGGAGTCCGGGGATCGTCATCGAGTTGAACGTGTGCTAGAGCTCGGAGGTGCCGTAGTTTCGGTGCTTGATCGGTCGGGCCGTGGAGACGTACGACTACATCAACCAAGTTAACGCTTCCGTTGTCGATCTACAAGGGTACGTAGATCACACTCTCCCCCTCTCGTTTCTATGCATCACCATGATCTTGCGTGTGCGTAGGAAATTTTTTGAAATTACTACGTTCCCCAACAGTGGCATCCGAGCCTAGGTTTTATATGTTGATGTTATATGCACGAGTAGAACACAAGTGAGTTGTGGGCGATATAAGTCATACTGCTTACCAGCATGTCATACTTTGGTTCGGCGGTATTGTTGGACAAAGCGGCCCGGACCGACATTACGCGTACGCTTACGCGAGACCGGTTCTCCCGACGAGCTTTGCACATAGGTGGCTTGCGGGTGACAGTTTCTCCAACTTTAGTTGAACCGAGTATGGCTACGCCCGGTCCTTGCGAAGGTTAAAACAGCACCAACCTGACAAACTATCGTTGTGGTTTTGATGCGTAGGTAAGATTGGTTCTTGCTTAAGCCCGTAGCAGCCACGTAAAACTTGCAACAACAAAGTAGAGGACGTCTAACTTGTTTTTGCAGGGCATGTTGTGATGTGATATGGTCAAGACATGATGCTAAATTTTATTGTATGAGATGATCATGTTTTGTAACCGAGTTATCGGCAACTGGCAGGAGCCATATGGTTGTCGCTTTATTGTATGCAATGCAATCGCGCTGTAATGCTTTACTTTATCACTAAGCGGTAGCGATAGTCATGGAAGCATAAGATTGGCGAGACGACAATGATGCTACGATGGAGATCAAGGTGTTGCGCCGGTGACGATGGTGATCACGACGGTGCTTCGGAGATGGAGATCACAAGCACAAGATGATGATGGCCATATCATATCACTTATATTGATTGCATGTGATGTTTATCTTTTATGCATCTTATCTTGCTTTGATTGACTGTAGCATTATAAGATGATCTCTCACTAAATTATCAAGAAGTGTTCTCCCTGAGTATGCACCATTGCGAAAGTTCTTCGTGCTGAGACACCACGTGATGATCGGGTGTGATAGGCTCTACATTCAAATACAACGGGTGCAAAACAGTTGCACACGCGGAATACTCACGTTATACTTGACGAGCCAAGCATATACAGATATGGCCTCGGAACACGGAGACCGAAAGGTCGAGCGTGAATCATATAGTAGATATGATCAACATAGTGATGTTCACCAATGAAACTACTCCATCTCACGTGATGATCGGACATGGTTTAGTTGATTTGGATCACGTAATCACTTAGAGGATTAGAGGGATGTCTATCTAAGTGGGAGTTCTTTAAGTAATATGATTAATTGAACCTAAATTTATCATGAACTTAGTACCTGATAGTATCTTGCTTGTTTATGTATGATTGTAGATAAATGGACCGCGCTGTTGTTCCGTTGAATTTTAATGCGTTCCTTGAGAAAGCAAAGTTGAAAGATGATGGTAGCAATTACACGGACTGGGTCCGTAACTTGAGGATTATCCTCATTGCTGCACAGAAGAATTACGTCCTGGATGCACCGCTGGGTGCCAGGCCTGCTGCTGGAGCAACACCAGATGTTGTGAACGTCTGGCAGAGCAAAGCTGATGACTACTCGATAGTTCAGTGTGCCATGCTTTATGGCTTAGAACCGGGACTTCAACGACGTTTTGAATGTCATGGAGCATATGGGATGTTCCAGGAGTTGAAGTTAATATTTCAAGCAAATGCCCGGATTGAGAGATATGAAGTCTCCAATAAGTTCTATAGCTGCACGATGGAGGAGAACAGTTATGTCAGTGAGCATATACTCAAAATGTCTGGGTATAATAATCACTTGATTCAAATGGGAGTTAACCTTCCAGATGATTGCGTCATTGACAGAATTCTCCAATCACTGCCACCAAGCTACAAGAGCTTCGTGATGAACTATAATATGCAAGGGATGAATAAGACTATTCCCAAGCTCTTCGCAATGCTGAAAGCTGCGGAGGTAGAAATCAAAAAGGATCATCAAGTGTTGATGGTCAACAAGACCACTAGTTTCAAGAAAAAGGGCAAAGGGAAGAAGAAGGGGAACTTCAAGAAGAACAGCAAGCAAGTTGCTGCTCAAGAGAAGAAACCCAAGTCTGGACCTAAGCCTGAAACTGAGTGCTTCTACTGCAAGCAGACTGGTCACTGGAAGTGGAACTGCCCCAAGTATTTGGCGGATAAGAAGGATGGCAAGGTGAACAAAGGTATATGTGATATACATGTTATTGATGTGTACCTTACTAGTGCTCGCAGTAGCACCTGGGTATTTGATACTGGTTCTGTTGCTAATATTTGCAACTCGAAACAGGGACTACGAATTAAGCGAAGATTGGCTAAGGACGAGGTGACGATGCGCGTGGGAAACGGTTCCAAAGTCGATGTGATCACGGTCGGCACGCTACCTCTACATCTACCTTCGAGATTAATATTAGACCTAAATAATTGTTATTTGGTGCCAGCGTTAAGCATGAACATTATATCTGGATCTTGTTTGATGCGAGACGGTTATTCATTTAAATCAGAGAATAATGGTTGTTCTATTTATATGAGTAATATCTTTTATGGTCATGCACCCTTAAAGAGTGGTCTATTCTTATTGAATCTCGATAGTAGTAACACATATATTCATAATGTTGAAGCCAAAAGATGCAGAGTTGATAATGATAGTGCAACTTATTTGTGGCACTGCCGTTTAGGTCATATCGGTGTAAAGCGCATGAAGAAACTCCACACTGATGGACTTTTGGAACCACTTGATTATGAATCACTTGGTACTTGCGAACCGTGCCTCATGGGCAAGATGACTAAAACACCGTTCTCCAGTACTATGGAGAGAGCAACAGATTTGTTGGAGATCATACATACAGATGTATGTGGTCCGATGAATATTGAGGCTCGTGGCGGATATCGTTATTTTCTCACCTTCACAGATGACTTAAGCAGATATGGGTATATCTACTTAATGAAACATAAGTCTGAAACGTTTGAAAAGTTCAAAGAATTTCAGAGTGAAGTTGAAAATCATCGTAACAAGAAAATAAAGTTTCTACGATCTGATAGTGGAGGAGAATATTTGAGTTACGAGTGTGGTGTACATTTGAAACAATGCGGAATAGTTTCGCAACTCACGCCACCCGGAACACCACAACATAATGGTGTGTCCGAACGTCGTAATCGTACTTTACTAGATATGGTGCGATCTATGATGTCTCTTACTGATTTATCGCTATTGTTTTGGGGTTATGCTTTGGAGACGGCCGCATTCACGTTAAATAGGGCACCATCAAAATCCGTTGAGACGACGCCTTATGAACTATGGTTTGGAAAGAAACCAAAGTTGTCGTTTCTGAAAGTTTGGGGCTGCGATGCTTATGTGAAAAAGCTTCAACCTGATAAGCTCGAACCCAAATCGGAGAAATGTGTCTTCATAGGATATCCAAAGGAGACTATTGGATACACCTTCTATCACAGATCGAAGGCAAGACTTTTGTTGCTAAGTTCGGAAACTTTCTAGATAAGGAGTTTCTTTCGAAAGAAGTGAGTGGGAGGAAAGTAGAACTTGACGAGGTAACTGTACCTGCTCCCTTATTGGAAAGTAGTGCATCATAGAAAACTGTTTCTGTGACACCTACACCAATTAGTGAGGAAGCTAATGATAATGATCATGAAACTTCAGAACAAGATACTACTGAACCTCGTAGATCAACCAGAGTGAGATCCGCGCCAGAGTGGTATGGTAATCCAGTTCTAGAAGTCATGCTAGTAGATCATGATGAACCTACGAACTATGAAGAAGCGATGGTGAGCCCAGATTCCGCAAAATGGCTTGAAGCCATGAAATCTGAGATGGGATCCACGTATGAGAACAAAGTGTGGACTTTGGTTGACTTGCCCAATGATCGGCAAGCAATTGAGAATAAATGGATCTTCAAGAAGAAGACTGACGCCGACGGTAATATTACTGTCTACAAAGCTCGACTTGTCGCAAAAGGGTTTCGGCAAGTTCAAGGGGTTGACTACGATGAGACCTTCTCACCCGTAGTGATGCTTAAGTCTGTCTGAATCATGTTAACAATTGCCGCATTTTATGATTATGAAATTTGGCAGATGGATGTCAAAACTGCATTCCCGAATGGATTTCTGGAAGAAGAGTTGTATATGATGCAACCGGAAGGTTTTGTCGATCCAAAGGGAGCTAACAAAGTGTGCAAGCTCCAGCGATCCTTTTATGGACTGGTGCAAGCCTCTCGGAGTTGGAATAAACGCTTTGATAGTGTGATCAAAGCATTTAGTTTTATACAGACTTTTGGAGAAGTCTGTATTTACAAGAAAGTGAGTGGGAGCTTTGTAGCATTTTTGATATTATATGTGGATGACATATTACTGATCGAAAATGATATAGAATTTCTGGATAGCATAAAGGGATACTTGAATAAGAGTTTTTCAATGAAAGACCTCGGTGAAGCTGCTTACATATTAGGCATAAAGATCTATAGAGATAGATCAAGACGTTTAATTGGACTTTCACAAAGCACATACCTTGACAAGATTTTGAAGAAGTTCAAAATGGATCAAGCAAAGAAAGGGTTCTTGCCCGTGTTACAAGGTGTGAAGTTGAGTCAGACTCAATGCCCGACCACTGCAGAAGATAGAGAGAAAATGAAAGATGTTCCCTATGCTTCAGCCATAGGCTCTATCATGTATGCAATGCTGTGTACCAGACCTGATGTGTGCCTTGCTATACGTCTAGCAGGGAGGTACCAAAGTAATCCAGGAGTGGATCACTGGACAGCGGTCAAGAACATCCTGAAGTACCTGAAAAGGACTAAGGATATGTTTCTCGTATATGGAGGTGACAAAGAGCTCATCGTAAACTGTTACGTTGATCCAAGCTTTGACACTGATCCGGACGATTCTAAATCGCAAACCGGATACGTGTTTACATTAAATGGTGGAGCTGTCAGTTGGTGCAGTTCTAAACAAAGCGTCATGGCGGGATCTACGTGTGAAGCGGAATACATAGCTGCTTCAGAAGCAGCAAATGAAGGAGTCTGGATGAAGGAGTTCATATCCGATCTAGGTGTCATACCTAGTGCATCGGGTCCAATGAAAATCTTTTGTGACAATACTGGTACAATTGCCTTGGCGAAGGAATCCAGATTTCACAAGAGAACCAAGCACATCAAGAGACGCTTCAATTCCATCCGGGATCTAGTCCAGGTGGGAGACATAGAGATTTGCAAGATACATACGGATCTGAATGTTGCAGACCCGTTGACTAAGCCTCTTCCACGAGCAAAACATGATCAGCACCAAGGCTCCATGGGTGTTAGAATCATTACTGTGTAATCTAGATTATTGACTCTAGTGCAAGTGGGAGACTGAAGGAAATATGCCCTAGAGGCAATAATAAAGTTATTATTTATTTCCTTATATCACGATAAAAGTTTATTATTCATGCTAGAATTGTATTAACCAGAAACATAATACATGTGTGAATACATAGACAAACAGAGTGTCACTAGTATGCCTCTACTTGACTAGCTCGTTAATCAAAGATGGTTATGTTTCCTAACCATGGACAAAGAGTTGTTATTTGATTAACGGGATCACATCATTAGTTGAATGATCTGATTGACATGACCCATTCCATTAGCTTAGCACCCGATCGTTTAGTATGTTGCTATTGCTTTCTTCATGACTTATACATGTTCCTATGACTATGAGATTATGCAACTCCCGTTTGCCAGAGGAACACTTTGTGTGCTACCAAACGTCACAACGTAACTGGGTGATTATAAAGGAGCTCTACAGGTGTCTCCAAAGGTACATGTTGGGTTGGCGTATTTCGAGATTAGGATTTGTCACTCCGATTGTCGGAGAGGTATGTCGGGGCCCTCTCGGTAATGCACATCACTTAAGCCTTTCAAGCATTGCAACTAATGAGTTAGTTGCGGGATGATGTATTACAGAACGAGTAAAGAGACTTGCCGGTAACGAGATTGAACTAGGTATTGAGATACCGACGATCGAATCTCGGGCAAGTAACATACCGATGACAAAGGGAACGACGTATGTTGTTATGCAGTCTGACCGATAAAGATCTTCGTAGAATATGTAGGAGCCAATATGAGCATCCAGGTTCCGCTATTGGTTATTGACCGGAGACGTGTCTTGGTCATGTCTACATTGTTCTCGAACCCGTAGGGTCCGCACGCTTAAGGTTTCGATGACAGTTATATTATGAGTTTATGAGTTTTGATGTACCGAAGTTAGTTCGGAGTCCTGGATGTGATCACGGACATGACGAGGAGTCTCGAAATGGTCGAGACATAAAGATTGATATATTGGACGGCTATATTCGTACACCGGAAGTGTTCCGGGTGATTTCGGAGAAAACCGGAGAGCTGGAGGGTTACCGGAACCCCCCCGGGAGAAGTAATGGGCCATATGGGCCTTAGTGGAGAGAGAGGGGCAGACAAAGGTGGGCCGCGCGCCTCCTCCCCCCTGGTCC